>NC_057805.1:489344426-489374058 GCF_018294505.1 Triticum aestivum | reverse complement strand
ATGACAATATAAGTTCGCGCTTCCATGTTTCGGATTGGAATATCTGGCGGCCCCAATTCCAGCCCAGCAAAATCTCTCTTCTCCACCGTCCCCTTCCGCGCCCAGATTGCTCAAATCCCTAATTCGCCGCCAACCCTCGAATCACCCCTCGTCTCGTCTCTTTCCCCACCGTTCCCCACCTCTGTGCCGGACGACGACGACGAAGACGACGGTCGCGCTTCACCACCGCACCGGAGCTACCTCATCTATCCCCTCGTCCACCGCACCGGGTGGTCCACCGACAACGTCGGCCTCCACAACCGACGTGCCTCACAGACACCGAGTTCCACCGCACCAGGTGCACTTCACCGACACCGTCTCCCAGCTTACCGGGGCTACTTCACCGAGCACATCGCGCACCTCCGCCCCCCGAGGCCGTTGGGGCTTCACCAACGGTCTCGTCCACCGCATCGTAGCGCTCCGCTGCCACTCAAGATCTGCATCCGTGCGTGGCCAGCCAACACCAGCGCATCACCCTCAACGGCTCTGAAGTGACCCGCACTCTAGCTAGGCGAGCATGCCCAAACGCCGGCCCGAACTAGGTATCCACACATCACTCCCTTGTGCACTGTTCCGACGATGTTTGGATATCCTTTCACTGCTCTCTTAGCTTACACGCCTATGCAACTCTGACTTTAACTCTTATTTCTTCTGGAGATATCATCTGAAACAAGCAAATCCATTTTTTAGCGAAGCATGACGGCGCTACAGGATTTGGTACACATCCTGCACACCCGTATAACCTTGTAAGTATCTGTCCTCCGGTACAACATCAAGGTCGATTCCTCTTATTTGATCAACCATTCGCCGTGTCAAAAATGCAGAGGGGGATGCAAGGAGCACAAGGCCTGCACATCCAAGCAAGTGTAACATGGACTTGTACATGGAACATCCCAAGCGCAAGCAGAGCTGCAGTGAGCCTGTACAACGAGCTAGCGTAAGTCCCTGCATTTCATTTAATTCGTACTGGCATTCGTGTATGGTTTGTGTGCAGTGGCTGATCCACGAATTCAAGTTACCAGGGGCGAACATTTAACTTAAAAAATACGAAGGCACTTGCACTCCGGAAATCAACATAACTTGAGAAATGTGAAGCTACATGCACTTTGAAAACCAGCTAATGATCCAAAGTAGTTCAGATTATAAACACTAAATGATGCAAGCACCAAAAAACACAAAATGCAACATGGTGTACAAGGACTACAAACATGGTCTGTACCTGCTTGAATTATTCGTTCTATGGCTGAAAATATCGAAGTGTAATTGCACGTATAACTAGTGCGCAAACTGCATATCAATATATCTATCCTGCACAAGTATGGCAATAGTTTCAAACAATAGATTAGAAAAGTATTTATGCTATGTTGTCATGATACGGGGACTTTCTGGTAGATGGCCTCGACGTTTCCTCAAGCTATGAAAATGCACTATAATTTGCTTGTCATCAATGCCTGCAAATCTCTGTCTCTCTCAACATAGTAGATCATCATTAGACACTAAATCCTTCAATGAGCTTGCAAAATGCTTGCATTAGATCCCTCATTAGACACTATATGTTCATCACCAGGAGCATGTAAAATGTTTGCATCAAATCCTTCATTAGCAGTCTGTTCATTAGACACTTCAGGCTCAAGAACAACATGAGCTTGTATCTTTGCACCGGAAACTTGATTAGATACATCAAATTCAGTCAGTTCAGTATTGATTGGGGGAGTTATAAAATAAGTAGAAATTGGTTTCATTTCTCCTAAATTCCCTACATACAAGCAGTTTTACAACACCGTCAGGTTTAACTATTGGCCAGAAATTGAAGAGTTGAATTAGATATAATCAGGGATGTGATGTACCTGCTCGTTGCGCATGCTACTCTTGCAAGCTGCGACTGTCCGTTTGCGCAAGCTCGATGCCATGCCCGTGCTGCCGCCGCTGCCTCCCACGCAGGCTACACCCAGGGTTGGATCTTCATCTTCTTGTCCTTCCGTTCGCTTGAAGCCCGGCGACCGCCCTCCAACGAGGGCGCGAGGAAGTGCTGTGTCGGTCTGTCCAGCGGCGGCTAGGTTAGGAGCGAACCAGACTGGAGGCTGAGCGAATGAATTGGGATTTTTCCTACTGTTGATCGATATGGGAGGCGCTCGTTTGGGCCGCGAGCCTGCTATAGGGCCTGCCTTGCACTTATGTTATTGGCCCATCCAAATTGAAACATTTTTCTTCATTTTTTACATTGCCTGCTCGTGCGTTGGGACGAACAAAACTAGCGTGGGCCAACCTGGACGACTCAAACTAGGTGCACACTTTCCAGCCACCTGAGGCGGCCGCCCATACCAGCCCCTATGGTGGCGTCGCCCCTTTTGCGTGTATGATTGGATAGTGAAAAATATTCCAGTGGCGCTTTTGATTTACCCACAGAATGGTTGAATTGCTTGTTTCTATGAACTGAGTTCGCCAATAATGTGAAGGATGCCAGTCTTTTCATCCTATTGTAGATTGCTTAGATCTCGATATGCCAAAAGTAATCACACAAAATATACAGTAAAAGCCAGTGTGATGTGTTTGGCTACAACTAGTCTGACTACACGTCCTCATATAACATATCAAGGACGCACCATCTTACCAGATTAACCATTCGCCTTACCCATGCAGTGTGGGAAGAAAGAAGTATTGGGACTGCGTATCCAAGCAATTGATGCCATGGACTCCTTCATACAACCTTGTAAGCGAAAAAGAAGTTGCAGTGTGCCTGTACAAAGAACTAGCGTAAGTTCAGTTACCTGCTTCTCGGAATTTTAGTTAGCCACTTATTGCAAAATTGTTCAATTACATTGCTTGACTTAATTTAGTTTGCTACTGATTACATAATGGCACAGCCTGTTAATCATATTGTAGACTGCGCCTATCTATGTGTTTGATACTTACTGTTAAGAATTACTTGTTTGCCTTAACTTAAATATCTACTTGTTTGTTTAACTGCTTTGCTGCTGCAACAGCGGGTTACAATGATGTTAATAACTACTTTTCAGCATCCAATTGAAACTCTTTAATTCCTTGTTTGTTTAACTGGTTTGCTGTTATAACTCCCAGTTGAGATGTTTTGCTAACTTCAACTTTTCTGAATCCAATCGGAACTTTAATGGCAAAACAGGTTAGCCCAAGATCAAAGAGCGAGGTCCCCATGGACGTTGCATCATCCCACAGCAGTGGCACCGGCCCAATCGTGCATTATGAATTGCCAACTGCTGATGCTCTAGAGGCTAAACTAGTGGTAGAAAGAGATTCTGCTTCTGCACTTAGAGATGAAGTTGACATGTTGAGGAAGCAAACAACGCAATCACAAGCAGTACTCAAGACAACCATTAAATATTTGGTGGATTTCAAAACGAAGCAAGCTGAGATTGACCAGATTGTTAAGGTCCTGAAGGTAAAAAGGAAATTAAATTCCTACTTGGTAAATCATAGGTGAAATGTTCTTTCCATAGTTGAATAACCTTTGTGTTGTCTGTTCATGTAATCAATCAAACCATTTGTTTTAGAGATAATGTAATAATTGTTTTTTTTTGTTTTTTGGTTTGTAATTTTATTTGAGCACAAGTCTGTATTAATTGATAAGACTCGGAGACATTTCATTTGGATTGCTGTGCCAGACCTACAAATATGCCAATCGGGCTGAATGTGCATTCAGCAATAGTAGTAGTATAGATGGACCATAAGTGGCACGCATCGGAAAGGGCCAAGATGCTGGCTAAAAAAAGGATGCTGTTGTAGCCAAAAAAAAAGTACAGCGGCCTGGCTTATGTATGTTAGTTTATATTATTGATCCATATACTCTATAAGTGTTTATATGTCTGTTAGTTCTGTACATTCTTGGTTGATTGACTCGGTATTTGAATCTTGATACATCGCTTGTGTACATATCTAAATGGGAGTACACATTATGCTGAGTGTGACATTTGAGTTGGACATGAAGTGTTCCAAATATTCGAATTCACCTTAAACTGGATTCTAGTTTCTGAATTTGAGTATCGGCATTTGTAAACCATATTCATATATGACAGTGGAATACATCTTTGTCGTCCTTTTGAAGATATATAAAAACACATAGAATGATTTATAAAGATTCATATAGGAATACAAAATGGATTCGAATTTAGTTGCCAGGGTAAACGTGGATGCTTATTGTCCCAAAATTCGAAAGAAGCAGCAAAATGTCCACTCCCACGTCGGCTGCCTGAAGCCAAGTGTTTGGGAGATGGAAATTACTGTCTACCCATTACACGGACAATCCATCGGCCCAATTTCCACTGCTCTAAATAGGGGTAGGTTAGTAACTTCAATTAGACGTGACACGACCGCCTCTAAGCCCATTCCGACACGGTGGGCGTCAAACATGGGCGGCAAAGCTCATTTGATTCAAGCTCGTCCGAAAGACCTCTGTTTCTCCCTCCATTCCCCATTCATACGTGGTGGGCGGCAAAACAAACTCGACTCGGCCGAAATCGATGTAGGCAAATATTTTCAATAGGGGAAGGTTTGTAACTTCACTCAGACGTGACACAACCGCCCTACCTGTCAGCCCCGTTCATACACCGTGGGCGCCAACCACCCTCTCCTCGCCCGAAATCGCTCTGGGCAAATATTGGCGAGATGCGAGATTACCGTCCTATCCCCAACCAAGGAGACGTCCAAATTTTAAACGGGGGCTAAGTTCGTAACTTTCCCATATTTCAGATAGGCGCGTCCCAAAAACATGGTTCCCCGTACCTCTCCCTCCATTTTCCCATTCATACACCGTCCGTGCTAGAACACCCCATCCCCACACCAGCCTCTGTCCGCCACCCCATCCATTGCCGCCGTCCTCCACCACATCCATCGCCACCGTCCTCCACCATGTCAGAGCGCCTACCAAGACCGCGTCGTCCACTGCTAGAGATGGAAGTTTCTCATCCACGGCAACGGACCAATAGCCTTGCATCGCGTCCTCTCGCTTCATCGGCGCCGTCGTCCTCTTTGTCGGGGCTGCTCACACGACCTTCTCTTCCACCGCAACGGGACTTATCCCTCGATGCACCCGTCTACCATCGCAGATCTGCTTGAACACCACCGACAGCCATCGCACCCCTGATGCCTACACGGCGCCGCAAGAGAGGTGGTACTTCATATCTCCTCAACTTTTTGATCTCAACCAGAAAATAGATCTTAACTTGGTTACTCTACTTTCTTTTCAGCTCTTAGAATTTAGTTCTTAGTTCGAAGCAAACAATGGATGCTAAATATCATTTCTCCGGTTTGCAGCTTCAAATCTGCCATGGCACAGCCATAATACGGTTTAATTGATCATGCTTAGGGTTTAATTGATCATGTTGGTTCCGTGGTGGTTTCTTTAATAGAAATCGGAGGGGAAACCCTCTTTTGCTAAAAAAATATGCTTAGAGTTTCCCCCTTTTATGATCACTATACGATCAGAATACGTGCTTCGTGTCATAATAACACTGCTCCACCCATCAAGCTAAACAAGCTTAGTTGTTCAAATACGAATCTGATATTATTAAAACAGAGTTGTTTAATTGGTCAGCTAAATGTTCCTAAATTAGTTTCGAAAATGCATGATCGCCGCTCGGGTGTGTATCTCTACAGGGTGCCCACGGTGGGCCGGCCCACCCTAGGATTTTGGGTCGTCCCAGGCCCCGATTCCCCTCTGTTCTGCTGCGCGCTTCCGATCTCTACTCGCCCCTAGCCGCCTGCCTCGCCGGCGACTTGCCGTCCCCAGACGGCATGACTCTAGGAGGAGACGCCGGACTAACAGGAGGCCAGGAGCCGCTCGCCCAACAGCGTCACCGCTGCCCGGGCGCGCCGCCGTGCCTACCTTCCTAGTCCGTTCAGGGCTCAGGCATGCAGCACCCACCAAGCCAACCCAATTTATCCTGAGATACGTCCTCAACACCCAGCAGCCACTCCTCATCACCCATTTTCTAATTGATTCATTACTCATTAGGCAGGACTGTCATTAGGGTTTGTTGTGTGCTCAGTCCTACCTACACTTAATGGTTCAGATGTATTTCGGTAATCTTTAGTACCTCTAAAGTTCACAGGGTTTTAAAAATTCCGGCCCTAGGAACAGAAACTAGTCATTTTGGATTTTTGGTCGTAGTGACATTGACCCAGATTACTACTGCAAGCAGGGTTTGTTGACAATTTTACTTGTCTTTCTTACTCATTCGATATAATATCCAATTATTCACGTCGATTAGTTGCAAACAATAAGTGCTAGACAAACTTCTTCAGTCAGATTTTGGACGGTCTCTTACTGCAGTTACAATTCTGCATACTTGTCCTAGTAAGCTCACAAGTAAATGATTGATTCACTACATCTATGCTTGCCTTGTCATATTTGTTGTCAATATTCTTTTAGGGTGGACCACCCTGTTTCTAAATACTGGTACCGTAGACATGAGTGAATAGTATTTCTCTATGTGATCTCTTCCATCATGTGTGGGTAATGAACACTGCATTGTATAGAAAGAAAGTGTCATTTCCAGCTTTTACATAGGTTTCGATCTTTTACATGGAATACAATCTGCCTACTTGCTTTGTGTCGCACTACCAACACTCCACCCTTGAAGCTAAACATTACGCCACTCATAATTGCTTAGTTTATTTGTTCAAATACGAATTTCATATGATTCTAATGTTCCTACTTCAGTTTTGAAATGTGTGCCTGCCTGTTATAGAGACATAAGGGGCTTGTATTTCTGTGTGTGGTCTGGTCAGCACGGTTGGGGAGGTGAACTTTGCATATGCAGGGGTTTATAGGGAGACACTCTCCGAGTTGAATCCGCAATGCATTCCATAGATAATCTGACTACTTTTTATGTTTTCATGAATCTCAGTTTCTGAACAGCATCATAATGATTATGAGCTTGCGTGCATGAAAAGAATAAAGCAGAACAATGCCATGGCTATCAAACTTGGCATTAAGGGACTGAAATCAAGTCTGGATGCAATGCAATGCAAACGCTCTCCACCTACAGATTCATGCTTAGAATATGATCCTAACAGTGATTCTGAGCTAGAGGGAGACCTAAGTCAATGTAGCTCCCTAGTGGAGGAGTCAGAGGAAGATGCCCTATCTTATTCACCCATCAAGGTACTTGCTCTAACTTTCCAAGGTTACATTGCTCGCACATATCTTGCAACTGATGCTTTGCATTGCTTCTACTTTGTTGAACTGCCATTAGCTTAGTTTACACATCGTGTATGTGAATACGCCCTGCCTATCCATTTTCAGTACATATTCCATCTGTCATCATACCATATTTATCCATTCAAATGTTGTTCTTGTGTATCAGACGTTCAAAAGGAAGAGGGTGATTGCTGATCGTGGAGGAGCACAAGCAAAGTATTTGGAAAAGGTAGTGGCACCTGATAAATCAAATAGCCCATTAGGTGTAGTTGCAATATCACCTGACCCACAAAATACCCCAACTCTAGCAGACTCTAGCCCTACTACACTGGTCATTTCTGATGCCCCAACTCAGCAGACCCCAACTGCAGCAAACAGTATGATTACGCCAGTTGACATAGCACCAGCTGTACGACGCAAAACCCCCATTCCAGCAAAGAGTACACCAAATCCAGTTGCCAAATCCCTTTTTGAACCAGAGAGAGCCCCAATTGCAGCAAATAGGACCCCTGTTCCATTTCTTCCCAGTTTAGAAGACGAAGCTTATGTTGTTGTCAGGAACTTTGTGCGCATCTTTCCTTCATGGAAAGATTATACCACAGACACAGAACAATTTCCAGTCTTCCTCCGCAACTTACGCGTAAGTAATGTACTAATGTTATTCATGGTCATTACTGCATATGTTTCTGCTGACAGAAGACACAAGATTTCATTCTTTTAAATAGGCGAGGAGCAAACTGGATTGTGATGACGAGCAAGGGTTGGTTGCGCTTTTCAAGCACTCATTGATGAAGTATCGTTCCTACCTGAGGCAAGCGCACTTCGATGGCAAGCCTCTGAACGAAATTTCTGTAAAGTCTCCGGTGCTACATTTATCCGACGGTGACTGGAATAATCTTGTTACACATTGGTCTCGGCTGCAGCGTAAGGTACTGTCTATGATATCACATCACAATTTGAACTACATTTCTGCATTTGCCTTAATGTCTCACTTGTACGAAAACTGTTAGCAGAAGAACATTCATTCTCAAGGGACCACAGAATCTCGCAACTATACTGCACACTGCATTGCTCTTGTGAGTACCTCTTGCCCTGTATGACCATACTTACTTTCATAGTTGTTTGATTATGTAGCATCACTGCACATGTTAGCCTCGTAATCCTCCATTTGGTGGACATTATAAGATCCGTATGGACCCTTACATAAATTTAGAATCAACCCAATGCTTTTGATGAGGTTTAGCTCTGCAGTCCTCTTGTAAGGACTGAACGTGCTCTATCACTGTACTTACATTAACAGCTACTCCATCTGTCCCATAATATAAGAACGTTTTGTACAGTACACCCGTGTTCAAAACACTCTTGTATTATGGGAAGAGGGATTGGTTCATTTTGTAGCATTCTGCATCTTATCTCCCTCGCCCACCATTTACTAAAAAAGATCAGATCTATATTTAATCTTACCAACAAGTAGAATACACAAACAACGCCAGTGCAGAAGTGTAGCCCATTGCTCTTGTCAGTACATTTTGTAATGTAACGCTTGTACTTCCAGGGATTGGTAGTTGATTATGTAGCATCAATCTGCATCTTATCTTCATTATCCTCTATCCCTTCCAATATTATCATATCTATAATTACTCTCTACAAAATGTAGAGTACAGGCAATGCTTATGAAGAAGATTCTGTGGTGAAATTCTTGAGTTATCCTTCCCTTGACATGGAGAAGGGCATTATAAAGCCGGTGTTAACTGTTAATGTAAGTCAGTCCTTCTAAAGCATTTATCCTCAACTGCTGTTTCATTTGCTCATACTCCCTATCGTTTACTGCTGTTTAGTTTGCTGTTTCTACCAAAATGCATGTTCGTAAGAACCGTAAGTTCTAAGTTTTACTTGTAAAACCAAATTCCTTATTCATACCATGCACATTACTTAATACTCCCTATATGTATGCTTGTTTTTGTGGATCTATAATCCAGTGTGTGGTGAAGCAGCCCACGTTTGCACCTTGTCATCTCCTGTTTTATCTTACTGATGTGGCTGATGATATGAACAACATGCCATGCACATTATCCAAAATAGATACAATGATTTTCTTTGCCCTTCATCTATGCTTGTTATGTTGACATGGTAATCCAGTAGTGTGGTGAAGCTCCCCGCATTATGAACAATGCCAAATTATGTTATTGATATTTTGAACTTACTCTTTATTTTCTAATTTGAAATTGGATAGAATTGACATAACAGTTATCATCTTTGTTTATACACGTGCAAAACCTGTCATCTCTCTGCTTTGTTTCAGGGTGATATGCCTGATGGCATGCACAAGTCTGCTGAAGGCTGTGAGACAAACCCAACATATATTGTAGCAAAGAAGGCAAAACATCTTGAAGATAGCGAGACAACCCCAAAGTCTTGTCTTGATGCAGTGTTCAAGTTACTTGAGACTACCAGTCAGACAAGCTCACAGAATTCATTGTCTGAATCAGTTCGACTTCTTCAGTCCCAAGTTCTAGCAGAAAGGCATTCTGCAACTCAACTTCGACTTGAAGTTCTATCTCTAAGAAATATTGCGGAGAACACCAATGAGAACCTCATCGCTAAACAGCTACACCTGGAAGCTATGACCGACATGCTAGGCCGGTCTCATAGCCTTGCTAAGCAGCTTGCGCAGCAGTTCCCCCACAAGGCTAACCTTTCTTGAACTGTCTTGGAAGTGGTATCAGTTCAGTATTATTTTGTTACGCTGCAATGGTGCCCAGTTTTTGTAATCTGCTTCTTCGTTGCGCTTTATGATCATTGGTGGCGAACTTTGATGCCCAGTGGATGTAATATGTGTAATAGCCGTGATAGCCTAGCATAAGTTGCTTGCTTATTTATTTCCTTGTTGTCTTGTTTGTTTGCTTGTAGTCAGTGCAGTTCATTTTCCGCGGTTTGCTAGTGGCTGCAATAACCTATTTTTTAAAACTAGGCCACAATAAGCACGGGCTAATATTTACTGTAGTGACACTGGGCCTCCTACGGGCCGTAGAAACAGTGGGCCTTCTACGGGCCGTAGAAACAGTAGGCCTTCTACGGGCCATAGAAACAATGGGCCTTCTACGGGCCGTATCATCAATGGGCCTTATACGGGCCGTATGATCGATTGGCCAAACATGGGCCAATAACAGGCCGCATTATGGCCATAAACGGGCTAGAGTTGGAATCCTCCGTTCATGGGCCGACCATAATGGGCCATCGTTAATAGGCCGTATTTGATGACGCTATGAAAACGGCCCAACGTATTAACGGACCACAAACGGGCCGACTGTAACCATGGGCTGAATTTGGCCCACAAGCAGAAAATGACAGTAACGGGCCGTAAGTAAACGAATGCTGGAAATGAGCCCAAGAATAAATGGGCTCTGAGAAGGCCGAAAGATAACATGGGCTGGAAATGGCCCAACGGAATAACGGGCCGTTAATGGGTATAAAGTGATACACTGCTCATTACGGGCCAGTTTCACCACGGGCTGTTAATGGGTGTAAAGTGATACACTGTTCATTACGGGCCAGTTTCACCACAGGCCGTTAATAGGCCAAGAGTTACATAGGGCCTCATATGGGCCGAAAGACGTCATGGGCCATACATGGGCCAGAAGTGAAAACGGGCTGGAATCATATTGGATGGCCCAGATGACGCTACTGGGCCTAAATTCGGATAGGGCGTAACGGGCCTTGGGTTAGCGGGCTGTAAATGGGCTATATGCGAACAGGCCGTTAACAGGCTTTCCATGGGCCGGCCCGCCACCTTTTGGCCAAGTTAAACGGGCCGGCCTTTTCACAGGAATGAGCCTCTGTTGGGCCATGCCACGTGTCGACGTATCATAGGTGCCTTCTGTCCAATGAGTGGATGACATCTGTCCCAACGATGAGCCGACACGTGTTTCCTCCAGCCAATGATGATTTTACACGTGGAAAATCCCCATTGGTCGGGGCTGTTAACGGGTTATCGGATCCAAAACCCGACCCGATAGCTTAACAGCGTTCCGTTACGATGGATGCCACGTGTCGGTCACCCTTGACGAAAGCACTTCTGTGACGCACGATTTATCGTCATGGAAGTGGACACTTCCGTGATGATAATTTTGGTAATGTCATGGAGCACTTCTACGACAGCACATGTATGCTATCTTGATTCTGTCATAAATTTGTCATGGATGTACATGCATGACAAAAAACGCGACCTACTGTGACAAACACGTATCATCACGGAAGTGTATTTTTTTTGTAGTGCTACCACCACAACTGTAAGCACGAGCAGTAGGAAGATTAGGAGTGGGGAAGCTTACTCTAAAAATGGTACCGCCGCCGTTCAGACGAGGGGAGCAGCGAGGGAAGCCTGGAGAACAGTGGGGAAGCGAGGTTGTGACCACTGTGCTCCTCCTCTTGTGCTTTGAAGTCTCCGGTGACTCCGTTGGAGGCTGCACAATATGCAACGGCATCTTGTGCACGGTGGCTTCCTGATCCAGTTGATGCTCTACCCTGGATCTGAACGCCCACCACCTCCGCCTGACCCACGAGTTGGACGAATCGGCCTGCTCCATCGCCCAGAGGAGGATCTCGATCTTGTTGATCGGTTGTGAGGATGGGGGGAAAAGCTTCTTCTTTTCTCTCTTCGTCATTTCCTTCATGGTGGCCATCGCCGTCCAGCACATTTGTAGTGTGTTGTCAAACCAAGAAAGGATCTCGGTCAACCTGGCCATCTTGCGCTGGTCACCACCGGCGATCTGCTCGATCTCCTGCTCCATCGAGAGGGAGTGGGGGTGGATGTGGATGTGGATTTGGAAGAGGAGACGAGCAAAGTTGTGGCGGCGAGAAGGAGGAGATGGCTGCCGTGGATTTGGAATGCAGGAGAGGGAGGAGATGCCTGCGGTTGTGTAATGGTGATGGAAGAGGAGAGGACCCTGGCAGCGGCGGTTCTGCATTGGATGAGAGGGGCGGCGCGGGATTGTTTTTTTCCTATGACTTTTTTTGAGACAATTTTTCTTATGACTAAAATGCCATCGATTAAAACGATTCCAAAAAATCCCAACCACTGTAAAACTTTGTATAATAAATATAGATAATTCGGCCAACCAAAGCCCACAACATGACATATATAGTACGCTTACAACTTAAATAACACCAAGACAAATATAGATAGATACTAGATTTTTTAGCTAAAAAAGATAGATAGATAGATAGATAGATAGATGGCCGCCGCTTCTCCACCAGGCTCCTCCTCGCTCCTCCTCCAGGCGCCCTTCACTGCTCCTCCACGGTGTTGTTGATGGGGTACGGCAGAGTGTGCATGCGCTCCTCAGTGGGGAAGACGTTGTTGTAGTCCGTGAAGATGTTATGGGTGGTGAAAGCTATGAACTCGCAGCCAACCAGAACACGCGACCGAGGAGGTAGAACGCATCGAAGGGGTTGGTGAAGTGGGCAAGGATAGCAACCACAACCCCGCTGTGGATGACCTCCTTGACTCAGTACATCCTTGGAGATCCTCGGGGGAGGTGCCCGTAGCCGACCCCAAGGAAGAAGTCAGTGAACCCCCTTGCGCCCCTCCACCTTGACATCTCCCACACACGAAGGGTGCTCTCGACGTACACCCCGGTGGGGTAGAGCATCTCCGGCACGGTGGGGGGGAAGCGGTAGGTTGGCTCGGTGTACTGCATGGCTGCGGCGGACTGGTTCTTGGGGCTGTTTGTGGTGAAGAAGAAGAAGAAGGGCAGACGCAAAATGCAGGTGGGAGAGTATGGGAGATGGATGAAGGGTGTGATAGGAAGAGGAACATGATAGGTGGCTTAAATAGCCACCGTGGCAGTAATGGGGTCAAATGTGAACAAGTTTTCCACCCACCGCGGCATCGGGAGTGTACACGCGTGGGAAACTGTATTGTGAATCTAAATGAGAAGTTTAAGTGCTGCCCTATGTGCCGTCGGTCGGGTCAAGCGGGGACGGCTCTGCGGCGCGTGCTCCTTCGCGTATGTGCATGCATGCAACGTAGGCTGAAGCGGGCGCATGCATGCAACCACATGCAACGTAGGCTCGCTCGGGCGCATGCAACGGCGGCGGACTTCGCTCGGTCCAACGTGTGGGCTTCTTTACACAGCCCAACGATGCGCATGCATGGCAGCCCACCCTCGAGCGCAGAAAAAAACAGGCGCAGAAAAAAACGTAAGTATTATATGATTTATTGACGCGAAAGCCCTAGAAAATCCTTACAACGTCAAAAAGCTACGAAACTTGGCAAGGATGCTAGTCATGTTGGTACAAGGTTGTTGGTCCACTTCAAGGATGTCGACAAAAACATGCTTCGAGACGGACCCTTCCTGTCCTACCCGAAAGGCCAGGATGTAAGTCCAATGAGACCAACACTTGTTCATGTTGGCCAAGGTGGCACTGACCGTCGAAGGAGATAAAGATTGATACTTGTTCATGTGGGCCCATATATTTTTTACATTTGGTGTCGATAGAACACAAAAAATAAACATGACTATATGCTTTTAGGTCTTCACCCTCCCCAATTCGTTGGCCAACTCAGCAAGTTTTGCCTTAAGATGCCACCTCTTTCTGTAAGCTGCAATTGATGTGGTTTTGAAATGCTGGTTCTCTTTCCTGCAGATAGGGCATTTACAGTGACCGTTACGCCGGTACACAATCTTTGCAGCCATGAGCCACTTGAAGATTTTCTTTCTGAAAGCTTCCCTCAGCTGTAGGTAGTTCTCCCATTCTTCCAAATCTGCAATCTGGTATTAGAAGAAAAAAATCTCATGCTAGCTTATTGTACATTATATCAAAGGCAGGCATAAATGGATTGTTTTTTCTTTGTATTGGTATTCTAAAACTTTGGTTATATGAAAGATAGGCATAAAATGGAATACAAATGATCCATTCATCTAAATTTGCAAACCCTAGGACTGATAACCGTAAGATTAATCAAAAAAGCGAACAGTACGATTGTCTGTACGAATAGCGAGGAATAACAAGAGAGCAATTTCTAGGGTTAACTTTGAGAAGGCAAATTCTAGGGTTAATCTCTGCAGACACTAACCGATTCGTCATCGTTGGTGCTGTGTTGGACCAGCTGTGGTTGCGAATCGGCAGCGACGGCGTCCTTGTCAACCAGTTCCTTCATGGGGTGCACATCAGTCGCACGGAGTGCACCAGCCACGCCCCCTCCTCCGGCAGGTAGGATCATCCTCGCCGGCAAGAATGTGGGCTTTTTGGCGGCGGCGAGTAGTGGGCGGCGACAAAGACTTGGGTGGATAGGCAGAGGCGATCGAACGCTGGAGGCGGGAGCAAGATTTGGGGAGTGAAAATTCAATTTGTTTGGGAGAGAGAGGTCAAGGCCGCGCACAATTCTCCACTTTTGAAATTTAGGTAGAAACATGCACGTATACGGCATCGTGCACACCCAGAGATTTGCCCGAACCAACCAATCAACCAACCAAGCAAAAGAAAAAGTGCACAATGTCGGTCCACAAACGTGGCAACATAAACCAAACACCAAAATAGGGTGTTCAAAAAAAAGAACACCAAAATAGGAGGGACATTTTGTTTTGTTTTGCGCAGTACTACTAAATACTAGAAGGGAGAACTACTGAAAAAAATACTAGAAGGGACAGTTGGCACATTTAATTTCACATGGCATCTAGCTTTTTTGTTCATCGCTAGCTATGTTGTACCGATTAGGTAAAATGAATGGATTATTATTAAACCCTAGCTATTGTCAAGGTTTATCGGCATGCGTCTACGTGGCCAAGTGTGCTTGCACGGTGTGGGTCCAGGTGAGTGTGATGCACGGGACGGGCCTTTGTGGTTAGGGCCCACATCAAGCGGCACCTAATTTTGAGGAAAGTGAAGGAATGAGCCCCGCACACCGTCCGCATGCCGGACTTGTTCCCTCCCATTGGCTAGATCCAACATGCGATATGGCCTCGTTTACACTTAGCCCACGTGAGGGTTTATGCATGCCCCTCTCGGTGTTTGACCATACCCTTCATGGCTCATATGATGAGACCACGCTAGGCCCCGTGATGCACCGCCTAGGCACAAACCAGACGTGTTACCTCTCGGTAGCTAGATCCAAACCATGCACCCCCGCTATTTAGACCCAAGTGGAGTAGCACCTAGACACATGACCCGCGACACTTGTGCCAGCCCCCGAACCATGCATCCCCGTCATGTAGACTCATACGTGGCCATGTGTGCATGCATGTTGTGGTTCCAGCTGAGTGCGATGCACGGGATGGTCCTTGGTTACTAGGTCTAACATCACGCAGCAACGAGATTTGAGGCAAATGAAGGAACGGGCCCCGCACTCCCTTCACAGGACGGACGCATTCCCACTCTGTGGCTTGATCCAGCATGGGATATTGCCCCGGTTGCCCACGGGCCTACGGATGCCGCTCTCGATGTTTTACCGCACCCTCTAGGGGTCGTATGATTACACTTGCGCCAGGTCCTGTGAATTTTCGGCCCCTCGCGAATTTGCATGGATTATAACGGCAGCTGACGAGCATCATAGCCTAGGGAACAGCGTCGAGGCCACCCCTCCCTTTGGTAGCATATGGTGCATAAATGGACCAAAGAGCTTAACATGGGGCTTTCATCCCAATCCTTGCTATGATTTCATGTGGCCGCCGTAGATCTTGAACTTTCGAGGTTACAACCCTAGAAATGCGGTAAATGTCCCGAATATGGGAGGGAGGGGGGCAAGAAAGGCCACGCAATAAACTATCCCCATAATTTATGTTTGTTTTATCTGGCAAGACAAACAAGTTTTTTAAATAAGGATTTTTAGCATGTTTTAATAAGGATTTTAAAATTTCACATTATAGGGTGCTTATTTTTTCCTAAAACAAAGGTGTTGTAAATGCACAAAGATCCTCATTGAGCCTCTCACCATCACGTTCACGTTGAACTCACCCTAAAATCAAGGAGAGGTAGATCGAATCTCCCCACGGGGGGCAACCTCCACCTGGTAGCTAAATATGGTTAGTTGAGAATTTCTCCCCAAGTCATTTTTTGAGGCAAAATCACATTCTTCTTTTTTCCTCCAATATTGTGGCGAAATACATGGAAGAAAAATCGTGGGAGGCACGGTGGAACGAGTGCACCTGTTTTTCCCCTCCAAAAGTGCACTAGTTGCCATATTGCATGTGAACGTGTCACCTGTACAAACAATTGAAATGTCGTTTTTATTTTGTTAACAATTCCTAAATATTGAATTTCAGCATGCACCTACCCCATGGCGGTTGGGTCAAATTTGTCTTATCCAAGCTTCGCCAACGACCGTGCAGATTCTTGTACCATGCACGTGCTACTCCGGGCCTCCGGTGTCCGGTACCGGACAGGGGAATCTGGATGTGATGTAATACAATTCATGTTGACCCATATCATGAACCCTTATCCAACCAGGCCGACAACATGCACCGCTAGCCACCTCGATCTAGACCATGCGGTAGTGTCCACGATGGGCAATGATGCTCAGCTCGACATGTTTGCTGGCACTAGTGCATGATGCCCAATCTCGGTGTGCAAGACGGGTAGCCGTGTGTCGCTTTGACATGCTTGGCATACCGAGGGAGGGACTCATTGGAGAACTAACGAACCGAGGTGGGGTCAAGGGTGGATGGATGGTGTGGGTCAACTTGGCTAAAGGGGAACGGTTTGAGGCCATTTTGAACAATGTATGCCATGGCTATGGTCATGAGCTAGCTCACTTGCCTTACCACGAAATTTTACAAAAGGGGACAGTGTAAACTTAAAAAATTTGAGTTTTATTTTTGGATATCCTGTTTGTTACATTTATGGCACCGTGTAAAACAAATCTGGGGTTATTTTGGAGATGGTCAAAAAAATCACTTCATTACAGACAGACCGTTTGGTCTCACTTAAGCGAGTTTTTCTAACAAGGTGGGTTTTTCGACCACATCCAAATCACTTGAAATTTTGTACACATGATCTCTTTCATAAACATAGACAGAATATGAAAGTTTTCCATTTTTTTAGAATTTTATATAATTTGTAGTGGCTCAGTGAAACTCAGGTACATACCTCTACCTTTACCTTAAGGGGACAGTGTAAACTTCATTATTGTTGAATTTTCTTTGATAATCGTGTTTATTACATGTATGTGACAATGTAAAAAAAATTGGGTGATTTGGAGATGGTCCAATCATAAACATGTGACCATATACAAAATAAAAAGCCCACCTCTAATAGGAGATTTCAGACCCCACGGCCTGCATACGACTAGAAACCCAACCATATGGGCCAGGAAGCAGGCCCGTGGAATATTGATTTCTCCTGCTAGTAGGCCCCACAGGGCATACACGGAACTGGATAAGGAACATGCTGTTTCAGTGAGAGAGGCTCATGCAAATGGTCTCTCAGTCGCGTATATAAGTAGGTGCGTGCGCGTCTCGCTTGGCGAGGTGGGACTAAACTCCCACCACCCATCAGTTGCGCCCGGTACGTCTCAGCATTGGCCCAAATTTTGTTGGGCTCTCCCAGGCGAACCTCATCCACGTGCTGGACCACACGTCCCTGTAGATGGTTGGGCTGGCCCATCTTGTATGCATATCCTTTTTCTTTTTTCTTTTTCACATATTCTCTTTCATTTATTATTATACAGTTCAAAAACAAAGGTTGTTGTAAATGCACAAAACTCCTTCTTCAGCCTCTCACCATCATGTTCACGTTGAACTCACCCTAAAATGAAGGAGAGGTCGATCTAATCTCCCCACGGGGGGCAACCTCCACGGAGTAGCTAAATATGGTTAGTTGAGATTTTCTTCCCAAGTCGTTTTTTGAGGGGAAAATACATTTTTCTTTTTTCCTCCAATATTTGTGGCGAAATACATGGAACAAAAATCGTGGGAGGCACGGGGGCTACCTTATTTTTCCCCTCCAAAAGTGCACTTGTTGCCAAAATGCATGTGAACGTGTCATATTCCACATTTTCCTTAAGACATGTTGTACACCTGTACAAACAATTGAATTGTCGTTTTCATTTTGTTATCAATTCCTAAATCTTGAATTTCAGCATGCACCTATCCCATGGTGTCTCATCCAAGCTCCCACATCAACCGCGCAGATTCTTCTACCATGCACGTGTGCTGCTCCGGTGTCCGGTACAAGAGAGTGGAATCTTGATCCGATGTGATGCGATTCATGTCTACCCCCATAGCATGCAGCACTAGGCAACCGGGCCGACAACATGCACCGCTAGCCACCCCGATCCAGACCATGGGCAAAGATGCTCAGCTGGACATGTTTGTTGGCACTAGTGCATGATGCACCAATCTCGATGTGCAAGACGTGTAGCCGTGTGTTGTTTTAACATGCTTGGCACACCGAGGGAAGGGACTCGTGGGTGATGCAATGAACCGAGGTGGGGTGAAGAGTGGATGGATGGTGTGGGTCAACTTGGCTAAAGGTTTACGGTGGGTGTCTACGTGGCCAAGTGTGCATGCATGGTGTGAATCCAGCTGTGTGTGATGCACTGGACGGGCCTTTTTGGATAGGGCCCACATGAAGCGGCACTGAATTTTGAGGAAAATGAAGGAACGGGCCCCGCACTCCGTCCGCATGCCGAACTCGTTCCCTCCATTGGCTAGATCCAGCATGCGATATGGCATCGTTTCCACATAGCCCGCATTAGGGCTTATGCGTGCCGCTCTCGGTGTTTGACCACACCCTTCATGGGTCATACGATGAGTCGACGCTAGGCCCCGTGAAGCACCGCCTAGGCACAAACCGGACGTGATACCTCTTGGTAGCTATATCCAAACCATATGCAGCCCCGCCGTCTAGACCCACATGTGGACCATCACGTAGACGTTTAGACTTATACGTGGACATGCATCCTCTTGGTAGACGTTTAGACTCATGTGTTAGCTCTTGGTAGCTAGATCCAAACTGGACTCACACCACTTACGCCAGTCCCCGAACCATGCATCCCCGCCGTTTAGACTCATACGTGGACATGTGTGCATGCATGCTGTGGGTCCAGTTGAGTGCGATGCACGAGACAGGCCTTGGTTACTAGGTCTAACATCACGTGGCATCGAGATTTGAGGCAAATGAAGGAACGGGCCCCGCACTCCTTTCACAGGCCGGACGCATTCTCTCACGATGGCTTGATCCGACATGCGATAAGGTCCCGTTTGCACACAACATATGTGAGGGCCGATGCATGCCGCTCTCGATGTTTTACCACACCCTCTAGGGGTTGTACGATGACACCATGCCAGGTTCCGTGAATTTTTAGCCCCTCACGAATTTGCATTGATTATAATGACAGCAGACGGGCATCATAGCCATAGAGAACGGCGTCGAGGCCACGCCTCCCGTTGGTAGCATATGGCACATATATGGACCAAAGAGCTTAAAATGGGGCACTCATCCCATTCCCTGCTATGATTTCATGGTGGCCGCGTAAGATCTTGAACTTTCGAGGTTACAACCATAGAAATGCGGTAAATGGCCCGAACATGCGAGGGAGGGAGGGGGTGGGGGCGAGAAAGGCCACGCTATTACCTACCCCCATTATTGAAGTTTGTTTTTTCTGGAAAGAAACAATTTTTTATAAATAAGGAATTTTTAGCACTTATTAATAACAATTTTATAATTTCACATTGTAAGGTGCATTTTTTTCTAAAACAAAGGTGTTGTGAATGCAAAAAACTCCTCCTTGAGCCTCTCACCATCACGTTCACGTTGAACTCACCCAAAAAGGATTTCCCTCTTTTTTACGATTTCCTTTGTTTTTTTAGACAAAAGGATTTTCCTTTGTGTTTTTTTATTAGTAACATAGGGTTTTACTTTGTGACCGGTAAGCGGCATGTGTGCCTGTTTGGTTGTTTCTTTACGAACTGGACCCACGGGCCGTTATTATCTGTGCTTGACACGGATAGGGTCCGTGTCATCACCCCCATCTCCCACACACCCCCGCCCCCTCACCCCCACCCTCCCCACAAACCACCCCGCCACGACCCCACCGCCTACTCGCCTGGCCGCTCTCGACGGTTGGAGCAGAAGAGCGCGGAGTGAGATTGGGAGGCCGCCAGCAAGCACCTAGCAACTACCGGTGACTAGGTGAAGTGAGAAACCCTAACTTGTAATCTTCGACTTCTTTGTTCCTTGTTGTGTTGCCGTTTCGGGAGTTGGATATGGTTTTCAAAGTTAGAGATTAGATAGTTAGGATTTTTAAATCAGAGGTTAGATGGAAGGCGCTGCAGAGATTGAAGGAAGTTTTCTACATCGGTGGCTTGCTCGGTATTTTTTTTCTAGGGTTTCGGTATTCCAGGGTTTTCATAACAATTAGCAAGTGCAGATTCGTAACACAATAGCAGCAAATTTCAGCAAACAGTCCTTTAAAAACTTTAAAAAATATTGGCCTTGTGCAGTGGCAAATCCAGGAAGAAACCAAAGGGTGGGCTCAAAACTTATAAGCTGGGCTAGTGGATTAAATTCCTTTTTAGGCCAAAATTAGGTTGGGTTTAGTAAGGCAGCCATTAACTTGTAATCATAGATTGCAAGTCAACTAAACATTTCTCAGAATAATATTTACTACAGTGTTTGGTTTTTTGCAGAATATGAAATTTTGATCCAAATATTTGTATCTTTCTAGGGAAGTAACAATAACCTCTTAATTCTATTGCCCAAATTAAGTTCATATTTTAAAGATTATAAATGTGAGGGCGTACAATATATCATAGTTTTTAGGAATTATTTTAATCTTTATTTTGTGTACTTATGTAGTACCAGGAAAAAGTGAAGTAAGTTCATTTTCTCCAATATGACAGACAAGTGGCTAATTGAGTTGGTTACCCTGATGATCCTTCGTCCTTCTAGAATAGATTTTCTTTTCTTTTTCCAGGAACAGATTGTTGGATGCGGATGTATGTAGATGGGCTGTATGTTGAAGGTGCGCGTGTGTACATTCGGGTGGGCCGAGTAACAGCAGTAGTAGGATTTATGTTTTGATAGGACTTTTCTCAGAGATTACTGCTCAGTCTTAGACACTACATCAGTTGTGCTGCAGAGGAGGACGAGCCAATGCCGCGCGTCGACGCTCGGGATGAGCCCATGCTGCCGGTCGAGGATCAGGAGAAGGACATGTCTAAACAAGCTATGGTGCGGCGGGCACGCGCTGCGTTGCGGTGAAGGAAATATGCCCTAGAGGCAATAATAAAGTTATTATTTATTTCATTATATCATGATAAATGTTTATTATTCATGCTAGAATTGTATTAACCGGAAACATAATACATGTGTGAATACATAGACAAACAGAGTGTCACTAGTATGCCTCTACTTGACTAGCTCGTTGATCAAAGATGGTTATGTTTCCTAGCCATAGACATGAGTTGTCATTTGATTAACGGGATCACATCATTAGGAGAATGATGTGATTGACTTGACCCATTCCGTTAGCTTAGCACTCGATCGTTTAGTATGTTGCTATTGCTTTCTTCATGACTTATACATGTTCCTATGACTATGAGATTATGCAACTCCCGTTTACCGGAGGAACACTTTGTGTGCTACCAAACGTCACAACGTAAATGGGTGATTATAAAGGTGCTCTACAGGTGTCTCCAAAGGTACTTGTTGGGTTGGCGTATTTCGAGATTAGGATTTGTCACTCCAATTGTCGGAGAGGTATCTCTGGGCCCACTCGGTAATGCACATCACTATAAGCCTTGCAAGCATTGTGACTAATGAGTTAGTTGCGGGATGATGTGTTACGGAATGAGTAAAGAGACTTGTCGGTAACGAGATTGAACTAGGTATCGAGATACCGACGATCAAATCTCGGGCAAGTAACATACCGGTGACAAAGGGAACGGCGTATGTTGTTATGCGGTCTGACCGATAAAGATCTTCGTAGAATATGTGGGAGCCAATATGGGCATCCAGGTCCCGCTATTGGTTATTGACCGGAGACGTGTCTCGGTCATGTCTACATAGTTCTCGAACCCGTAGGGTCCGCACGCTTAACGTTATGATGACAGTTTTATTATGAGTTTATATGTTTTGATGTACCGAAGGTTGTTCGGAGTCCCGGATGTGATCACGGACATGACGAGGAGTCTCGAAATGGTCGAGACATAAAGATTGATATATTGGAAGCCTATGTTTGGACATCGGAAGTGTTCCGGGTGAAATCGGGATTTTTCCGGAGTACCGGGAGGTTACCGGAACCCCCCGGTAACTTAATGGGCCTTAGTGGGCCTAGGTGGAAGAGAGGAGAGGAGGCCAGGGCAGGGCCGCACGCCCCTCCCCCCCAATCCGAATAGGACAAGGAGAGGGGGGCGGCGCCCCCCTTTCCTTCCTCCCCTCCACCTCTTCCCCCTCTCTCTCCTAGTCCAACATGGAAAAGGGGGAGTCCTACTCCCGGTAGGAGTAGGACTCCTCCTGGCGCGCCTCTCCCCTTGGTCGGCCGAACCCCCCTTGCTCCTTTATATACGGGGGTAGGGGCACCTCTTGACACACAATTGATCATTGATCTCTTAGCCGTGTGCGGTGCCCCCTCCACCATATTACACCTCGATAATATCGTAGCGGTGCTTAGGCGAAGCCCTGCGTCGGTAGAACGTCGACATTGTCACCACGCCGTCATGCTGACGAAACTCTCCCTCAACACTCGGCTGGATCGGAGTTCGAGGGACGTCATCGAGCTGAACGTGTGCTGAACTCGGAGGTGCCGTGCGTTCGGTACTTAATCGGTCGGATCGTGAAGACGTACGACTACATCAACCGCGTTGTGTTAACGCTTCCGCTTTCGGTCTACGAGGGTACGTGGACAACACTCTCCCCTCTCGTTGCTATGCATCACCATGATCTTGCGTGTGCGTAGAATTTTTTTGAAATTACCACGTTCCCCAACAGTGGCATCCGAGCCTGTTTTTATGCGTTGATGTTATATGCACGAGTAGAACACAAGTGAGTTGTGGGCGATATAAGTCATACTGCTTACCAGCATGTCATATTTTGGTTCAGCGGTATTGTGAGATGAAGCGGCCCGGACCGACATTACGCGTACGCTTACGCGAGACTGGTTTCACCGTTGCGAGCACTCGTTGCTTAAAGGTGACTGGCGGGTGTCTGTCTCTCTCACTTTAGTTGAACCGAGTGTGGCTACGCCCGGTCCTTGCGAAGGTTAAAACAGCATCAACTTGACAAACTATCGTTGTGGTTTTGATACATAGGTAAGAATGGTTCTTGCTAAGCCCGTAGCAGCCACGTAAAACTTGCAACAACAAAGTAGAGGACGTCTAACTTGTTTTTGCAGGGCATGTTGTGATGTGATATGGTCAAGACATGATGCTATATTTTATTGTATGAGATGATCATGTTTTGTAACCGAGTTATCGGCAACTGGCAGGAGCCATATGGTTGTCGCTTTATTGTATGCAATGCAATCGCCATGTAATTGTTTTACTTTATCACTAAGCGGTAGCGATAGTCATAAAAGCAATAGTTGGCGAGACGACAACGATGCTACGATGGAGATCAAGGTGTCGCGCCGGTGACGATGGTGATCATGACGGTGCTTCGGAGATGGAGATCACAAGCACAAGATGATGATGGCCATATCATATCACTTATATTGATTGCATGTGATGTTTATCTTTTATGCATCTTATCTTGCTTTGATTGACGGTAGCATTATAAGATGATCTCTCACTAAAATTTCAAGATAAAAGTGTTCTCCCTGAGTATGCACCGTTGCCAAAGTTCGTCGTGCCCAGACACCACGTGATGATCGGGTGTGATAAGCTCTACGTCCATCTACAACGGGTGCAAGCAAGTTTTGCACACACAAAATACTCAGGTTAAACTTAACGAGCCTAGCATATGCAGATATGGCCTCGGAACACTGAGACCGAAAGGTCGAGCGTGAATCATATAGTAGATATGATCAACATAATGATGTTCACCATTGAAAACTACTCCATTTCACGTGATGATCGGTTATGGTTTAGTTGATTTGGATCACGTAATCACTTAGATGATTAGAGGGATGTCTATCTAAGTGGGAGTTCTTAAGTAATATGATTAATAGAACTTAAATTTATCATGAACTTAGTACCTGATAGTATCTTGCTTGTCTATGTTAAATGTAGATAGATGGCCCGTGCTGTTGTTCCATTGAATTTTAATGCGTTCCTTGAGAAAGCAAAGTTGAAAGATGATGGTAGCAATTACACGGACTGGGTCCATAACTTGAGGATTATCCTCATTGCTGCACAGAAGAATTACGTCCTGGAAGCACTGCTGGGTGCCAGGCCTGCTGCAAGAGCAACACCAGAAGTTATGAACGTCTGGCAGAGCAAAGCTGATGACTACTCGATAGTTCAGTGTGCCATGCTTTACGGCTTAGAACCGGGTCTTCAACGACGTTTTGAACGTCATGGAGCATATGAGATGTTCCAGGAGTTGAAGTTAATATTTCAAGCAAATGCCCGGATTGAGAGATATGAAGTCTCCAATAAGTTCTACAGCTGCAAGATGGAAGAGAATAGTTCTGTCAGTGAGCATATACTCAAAATGTCTGGGTATAATAATCACTTAATTCAACTGGGAGTTAATCTTCCGGATGATAGCGTCATTGACAGAATTCTTCAATCACTGCCACCAAGTTACAAGAGCTTCGTGATGAATTATAACATGCAAGGGATGAATAAGACAATTCCCGAGCTCTTCGCAATGCTAAAGGCAGCGGAGGTAGAAATCAAAAAGGAGCATCAAGTGTTGATGGTCAATAAGACCACTAGTTTCAAGAACAAGGGCAAAGGGAAGAAGAAGGGGAACTTCAAGAAGAACAGCAAGCAAGTTGCTGTTCAGGAGAAGAAACCCAAATCTGGACCTAAGCCTGAGACTGAGTGCTTCTACTGCAAGCAGACTGGTCACTGGAAGCGGAACTGCCCCAAGTATTTGGCGGATAAGAAGGATGGCAAGGTGAACAAAGGTATATGTGATATACTTGTTATTGATGTGTACCTTACCAGAGCTCGCAGTAGCACCTCGGTATTTGATACTGGTTCTGTTGCTAATATTTGCAACTCGAAACAGGGACTACGGATTAAGCGAACACTGGCCAAGGATGAGGTGACGATGCGCGTGGGAAACGGTTCCAAAGTCGATGTGATCGCCGTCGGCACGCTACCTCTACATCTACCTTCGGGATTAGTATTAGACCTAAATAATTGTTATTTGGTGCCAACGTTGAGCATGAACATTATATCTGGATCTTGTTTGATGCGAGACGGTTATTCATTTAAATCAGAGAATAATGGTTGTTCTATTTGTATGAGTAATATCTTTTATGGTCATGCACCCTTGAAGAGTGGTCTATTTTTAATGAATCTCGGTAGTAGTGACACACATATTCATAATGTCGAAGCCAAAAGATGCAGAGTTGATAATGATAGTGCAACTTATTTGTGGCACTGCCGTTTAGGTCATATCGGTGTAAAGCGCATGAAGAAACTCCATAATGATGGACTTTTGGAATCACTTGATTATGAATCACTTGGTACTTGCAAACCGTGTCTCATGGGCAAGATGACTAAAACACCGTTCTCCGGAACTATGGAGAGAGCAACTGATTTGTTGGAAATCATACATACAGATGTATGTGGTCCGATGAATATTGAGGCTCGTAGCGGATATCGTTATTTTCTCACCTTCACGGATGATTTGAGCAGATATGGGTATATCTACTTAATGAAACATAAGTCTGAAACATTTGAAAAGTTCAAAGAATTTCAGAACGAAGTTGAAAATCATCGTAACAAGAAAATAAAGTTTCTACGATCAGATCGTGGAGGAGAATATTTGAGTTACGAGTTTGGCCTACATTTGAAACAATGCGGAATAGTTTCGCAACTCACGCCACCCGGAACACCACAGCGTAATGGTGTGTCCGAACGTCGTAATCGTACTCTACTAGATATGGTGCGATCTATGATGTCTCTTACTGATTTACCGCTATCGTTTTGGGGTTATGCTTTAGAGACGGCTGCATTCACTCTAAATAGGGCACCATCGAAATCCGTTGAGACGACGCCTTATGAACTATGGTTTGGCAAGAAACCAAAGTTGTCGTTTCTTAAAGTTTCGGGTTGCGATGCTTATGTGAAGAAACTTCAACCTGATAAGCTCGAACCTAAATCGGAGAAATGTGTATTCATAGGATACCCAAAGGAGACTGTTGGGTACACCTTCTATCACAGATCCGAAGGCAAGACATTCGTTGCTAAGAATGGATCCTTTCTAGAGAAGGAGTTTCTCTCGAAAGAAGTGAGTGGGAGGAAAGTAGAACTTGATGAGGTAACTGTACCTGCTCCCTTATTGGAAACTAGATCATCACAGAAACCAGTTTCTGCGACACCTACACCAATTAGTGAGGAAGTTAATGATAATGATCATGAAACTTCAGATCAAGTTATTACTGAACCTCGTAGGTCAACCAGATTAAGATCCGCACCAGAGTGGTACGGTAATCCTGTTCTGGAGGTTATGTTACTAGACCATGACGAACCTACGAACTATGAAGAAGCGATGGTGAGCCCAGATTCCGCAAAATGGCTTGAGGCCATGAAATCTGAGATGGGATCCATGTATGAGAACAAAGTATGGACTTTGGTTGACTTGCCCGATGATCGGCAAGCTATTGAAAATAAATGGATCTTCAAGAAGAAGACTGACGCTGACGGTAATGTTACTGTCTATAAAGCTCGACTTGTTGCGAAAGGTTTTCGACAAGTTCAAGGGATTGACTATGATGAGACCTTCTCACCCGTAGCGATGCTCAAGTCTGTCCGAATCATGTTAGCAATTGCCGCATTTTATGATTATGAAATTTGGCAAATGGATGTCAAAACTGCATTCCTGAATGGATTTCTGGAAGAAGAGTTGTATATGATGCAACCGGAAGGTTTTATCGATCCAAAGGGAGCTAACAAAGTGTGCAAGCCCCAGCGATCCATTTATGGACTGGTGCAAGCCTCTCGGAGTTGGAATAAACGCTTTGATAGTGTGACCAAAGCATTTGGTTTTATACAGACTTTTGGAGAAGCCTGTATTTACAAGAAAGTGAGTGGGAGCTCAGTAGCATTTCTGATATTATATGTGGATGACATATTGCTAATTGGAAATGATATAGAATTTCTGGATAGCATAAAGGGATACTTGAATAAGAGTTTTTCAATGAAAGACCTCGGTGAAGCTGCATATATATTAGGCATCAAGATCTATAGAGATAGATCAAGACGCTTAATTGGACTTTCACAAAGCACATACCTTCACAAAGTTTTGAAGAAGTTCAAAATGGATCAAGCAAAGAAAGGGTTCTTGCCTGTACTACAAGGTGTGAGATTGAGTAAGACTCAATGCCCGACCACTACAGAAGATAGAGAGAAGATGAAAGATGTTCCCTATGCTTCAGCCATAGGCTCTATCATGTATGCAATGTTGTGTACCAGACCTGATGTGTGCCTTGCTATAAGTTTAGCAGGGAGGTACCAAAGTAATCCAGGAGTGGATCACTGGACAGCAGTCAAGAACATCCTGAAATACCTGAAAAGGACTAAGGATATGTTTCTCATTTATGGAGGTGACAAAGAGCTCATCGTAAATGGTTACGTTGATGCAAGCTTTGACACTGATCCGGATGATTCTAAATCGCAAACCGGATACGTGTTTACATTGAACGGTGGAGCTGTCAGTTAGTGCAGTTCTAAGCAAAGTGTCGTGGCGGGATCTACGTGTGAAGCGGAGTACATAGCTGCTTCGGAAGCAGCAAATGAAGGAGTCTGGATGAAGGAGTTCATATCCGATCTAGGTGTCATACCTAGTGCATCGGGACAAATGAAAATCTTTTGTGACAATACTGGTGCAATTGCCTTAGCAAAGGAATCCAGATTTCACAAAAGAACCAAGCACATCAAAAGACGCTTCAATTCCATCCGGGATTTAGTCCAGGTGGGAGACGAAATTTGCAAGATACATACGGATCTGAATGTTGCAGACCCGTTGACTAAGCCTCTTCCACGAGCAAAACATGATCAGCACCAAGACTCCATGGGTGTAAGAATCATTACTGTGTAATCTAGATTATTGACTCTAGTGCAAGTGGGAGACTGAAGGAAATATGCCCTAGAGGCAATAATAAAGTTATTATTTATTTCCTTATATCATGATAAATGTTTATTATTCATGCTAGAATTGTATTAACCGGAAACATAATACATGTGTGAATACATAGACAAACAGAGTGTCACTAGTATGCCTCTACTTGACTAGCTCGTTGATCAAAGATGGTTATGTTTCCTAGCCATAGACATGAGTTGTCATTTGATTAACGGGATCACATCATTAGGAGAATGATGTGATTGACTTGACCCATTCCGTTAGCTTAGCACTCGATCGTTTAGTATGTTGCTATTGCTTTCTTCATGACTTATACATGTTCCTATGACTATGAGATTATGCAACTCCCGTTTACCGGAGGAACACTTTGTGTGCTACCAAACGTCACAATGTAACTGGGTGATTATAAAGGTGCTCTACAGGTGTCTCCAAAGGTACTTGTTGGGTTGGCGTATTTCGAGATTACGATTTGTCACTCCGATTGTCGGAGAGGTATCTCTGGGCCCAATCAGTAATACACATCACTATAAGCCTTGCAAGCATTGTGACTACTGAGTTAGTTGCGGGATGATGTATTACGGAACGAGTAAAGAGACTTGCCGGTAACGAGATTGAACTAGGTATCGAGATACCGACGATCGAATCTCGGGCAAGTAACATACCGATGACAAAGGGAACAACGTATGTTGTTATGCGGTCTGACCGATAAAGATCTTCGTAGAATATGTGGGAACCAATATGAGCATCCAGGTTCCGCTATTGGTTATTGACCGGAGAGGTGTCTCGGTCATGTCTACATAGTTCTCGAACCCGTAGGGTCCGCACGCTTAACGTTACGATGACAGTTATATTATGAGTTTATATGTTTTGATGTACCGAAGGTTGTTCGGAGTCCCGGATGTGATCACGGACATGACGAGGAGTCTCGAAATGGTCGAGACATAAAGATTGATATATTGGAAGCCTATGTTTGGACATCGGAAGTGTTCCGGGTGAAATCGGGATTTTTCCGGAGTACCGGGAGGTTACCGGAACCCCCCGGTAACTTAATGGGCCTTAGTGGGCGTAGGTGGAAGAGAGGAGAGGAGGCCAGGGCAGGGCCGCACACCCCTCCCCCCCAATCCGAATAGGACAAGGAGAGGGGGGCGGCGCCCCCCTTTCCTTCCTCCCCTCCACCTCTTCCCCCTCTCTCTCCTAGTCCAACATGGAAAAGGGGGGAGT
>NC_057805.1:489313418-489344169 GCF_018294505.1 Triticum aestivum | reverse complement strand
ATACGGGGGCAGGGGGGCACCTCTAGACACACAATTGATCATTGATCTCTTAGCCGTGTGCGGTGCCCCCCTCCACCATATTACACCTCGATAATATCATAGCGGTGCTTAGGCGAAGCCCTGTGTCGGTAGAACATCAACATTGTTACCACGCCGTCGTGATGACGAAACTCTACCTCAACACTCGGTTGGATCGGAGTTCGAGGGACGTCATCGAGCTGAACGTGTGCTGAACTCGGAGGTGCCGTGCGTTTGTTACTTGATCGGTCGGATCGTGAAGACGTACGACTACATGAACCGCGTTGTGTTAACGCTTCCGCTTTCGGTCTACGAGGGTACGTGGACAACACTCTCCCCTCTCGTTGCTATGCATCACCATGATCTTGCGTGTGCATAGAATTTTTTTGAAATTACTACGTTCCCTAACATGCGGCGCTATGAGGAGGGCGAGCCACCCCCTCAGTTCAAGTGTATGATTGTTGATTACTGATGCAGTACCTTTGTTGATTATACTATATGATTGTTTCCTAGTGTGTTTACATGCATAAGCCCTTTTCTTAAATTCTCATCCTTTGCTTTTCTTCATTTTGTTTTGTTTACACAGGTGGTGTGCATAACCTGTTGACAGGACTGCAACAGGCCCGATGCTGATGGGTTGACATTTACCATCAGGCTAGATGGGGACACTTCAGCTGTGGTATAAATAATCATGTCAATTTTTACTTGTATTGTGTTTGTTCCCCTCTACTTTGAAGATTAACAAAATGTAGGAAATAAATAGCAATTGAATTCTACATCAACAGATAGTGCCATGCTACACATGGCACCAGTTCAGCGCCATCCCAGACAGTTCATTGCTTTTTCAAGCGAGAGGGAGCCGCACGTATGATTTTGGCGTGTACAAAGGGAATTCAAGGGCAATCATCGGTGGTGAAAACTGGTGCAGTTTTGTTGAAGACTTTGACCTGCGAGAAGGCGACCTTGTCTCCTCCGATTTGACTGAAGAGATTCCTATGGTGTACTGCTTCAACCTGCCAAGGACATGCGATCAAAACGAAGAGCGTAAAGATCCTCTAGAATCAGGTGTCATACCAAAGGGAATTAATCTGACGAACCAAGAGGAGCGTAACCTACATGACCTTTTGGCGATGAAGAAAGGTTATATAGGTGCATTTTTTGTCCATCGCTTCACCAAGTCAAACATAGCTGGAAAGACGATGGTATGTTTTTGGTGTACTAGTATTTTCTATTTTGTATGCACTTTTCTTTGTTTTCTCATGGAGATAAAGATTAATGATATGCTATTGTAGTTGAAACCAGTGAATACACTGATGTGTGTTTTTGCATATCCTTTTGTTTCCCATAACTGAAGATCCTTATGTAATATATGTAGATGTAGCTGAAGATCCTTTTGTTTACTGCTCCTTCACATATTAGATAATTTTTCTTCTTATGATGGTGCATACAAAGATTACCGGCGAAAGTTGTCGACGCCTTGAAGACCCCAGGAGATGGGGAGATACCGGGAGATGGGCTTGCTGGCATTCAGCTGTGCAAGGACAGTTTCATGCCGGTCAAGTACCACAAGTGTGATGATGGCCGCATCATCTTCGGCAAGGGATGGAGTGATTTTGTTGACAGTGAAGAGCTCAAGCTTCATAAAGCCGTTCTTTTCGGTTTCAAGACCACCACCCGTGAAGATCTTCAGATCGAGGTGGTTATGAACAAGCTGACTGAGGAGCCACAAATGTAGCACGACAACGCAAGAGTGTCTTTTACACTAGGTATAGTGCGAAAACTATGTTGATAGCAGTTATGCATCTATGGGGTTACGTCTTCATTCTGTCTTGGGTGATGATGACTATGAGAGGAGGACATGTTGCAGTTAGAGTAAATGCTAGGATTGGGCCCTATTCAAGACTAAAAATAGGGCTTACATAGGTGGTTGCTTTATTGGCTGCTATTTCCCTGGTTATAATCATGAATGATGGTATTGCAAATGGAATCGTTAAGGGGGTTTTATTAATAATTTAAATCATGGAGTTAAGATGGTAGAACTACCTATGAGTGTTTGCGTAGGAGATGCAGGAAGGGCATCAGTTGTGTTCTTGACTCTTTGGTAATGCATGAATAATGTGAGATTACAAAATAAATGGTATAGTGATCTTATGATTCTTGTTTAGCTAATTTGCTTGTGGATCATGGGATGGTCTATATTGCAGATGGAGGTGGTAAATAAACAGGTGTTGATGTTGGGAGCAAAGAGGTGCTGATGGTCTATATGCACAAGCTAGAGCATGTAGCAGGTGAATTGTACGGTTCATCGCAAGTGTGGAGTGTCAGGGTACTGCGGTGTCACCTGCGCATCTCTCAGCTATATTTTCTGTCCTCTGCCGTAGTTTTATTTTTTGGACCTTCATGTTAAGTCTGGCTGGGCTTGCTACCATGTATGATTTGTGCTGCTAGTTGATTACTTTAGTTTCTAGCTGTAGTTTGTATCAGGGGCTTGAAAGACCATGTGGTTTCTGTTAATGGAAAATCAGAGGGGGCGACCCTTCTTTTGATTAAAAAAATGAACTTTCTCTATGCAATTAAAAAAATGAATTTTCTCTATTCAAACCCAGTTGAGAACAGTATTCATTATAAATCTGAAATAATCTTTTGGTAAAAATGTCTATCGCATTCTGTATCATAGCTAGCGAAACCGAAACAACATAAATGTCTTAAGTATAATATCTCGTGAACGTGGATCAAATTAGGCAAGACAGCTAGAATTAAGGATGATTCACCTTGCAGGAAATTTGAACTTGCGACTTACTAGCAGTATAATAAAGTTTACAGACTATCAGCTAGATAAATAGAAGAAACATTTTAGGTTGATTCATTCTTCCTTCCGGACTTCCTCGACCGCCTAGATGGTTTGGTGAAATGCTGGCACTGACTCTCGAACCCCTTCTGGAAGTTCACCAAGCGCCTGTATACATTGTAGGTGGAATACGCGTCCCTGGAAGCATAATAGATGTTCTTCAAGGGCAAGGGCGCTTCTGCCTGTATATGGTGTTCATCTTCTGTGATAGCATCCTTCATCTTGTTGTAGCTGTGGTGGATGATGGAACCAGCATAGTCAGCCAAGCCATACTTTGGCTTAATCGTCACTTGATCAGGCACTCTCCACATATTCTGGATATCCACAAAGTTTTGTACCACCAGACCAACACGCTTGAGTTTTTTCTGGTCATTGTTGATGTCCAACCCAACAAAGGTGTACTCCTCGTCGAGCAGGAAGGCGGCAAGCAGGCCGCAGTGCTCATCAGCAACGCTTATGTGGTACACGAGGACGTAGATGCCAACGCATAACTGGACCACGACAGCCATCTGTGTCGGACCACGAGGCCAGGTGAACTCCACATCTAGTGCAACTATCTTCTGGTCGTCGTTCTGCAGCAACTATTTGAATCTGCGAATGCAGTACCCAACACAGCTAGCCTTGTTCGTGTACTTCACAAAAATTTTGGTATTTCCATCTGCCCTGACAGCATAATCTTTCATGAACGTCATGCCGAAGGACTGTAATTGATGAAACCAGTATAAGACATGAAGCATGACAATAACATGATAACAATAAGCCGAGATGAATATGACGGCAGATAGTATAGTAATTCTGGCGCTATTGAAAGTTTATGTAAACAAGTGCATGAACAATTTAAACTAAACATGTACTCCCTCTGTAAATAAATCACTAAAGTAGTGAACGAAAAGTTGTTATATTTCCTTGCAGGGGGAGTATATGCGAATTAACAATCAAAATTTACGCTCTTGAAATATTTATCTAAACAACTGCATCAACAATCAAGAATAAACATGTATCTATGAATTGTTCATCGCCCATGCAGATGAATCTGTGTGTACAAACTAAAGAAGTAGGAGAAAAACAAGAAATTGACAAGACAACGAACTAGATGTTGCATGCAGATGAATCTATGTGCAAAATTCTCATAAGGCAACAGACTACATGTTGCAGGCAGATGAATCTGTGCGCACAAAATAAAGAAGCAGGAGAACAAGAAATTGACAAGAAGAAGGCCATCGTATGTGCTGCTACTGGTGAACTACTAACAAAATTGACAGGAAGGAGAACTCACCATTCCAGAAGCCATATTGTTGGGAGAGTGGGCGACGCAGAGGAAGAGGGAATTGCGAGGACGCAGAGGCAGAGGAACCGTTTTTTGGAGAGTCGTGGCAGTGAGGACGAAGCGCCCTCGCGCATGCCCATCCTAAATAATTGGGACGGGGCTCGTCCCGCCTGTTGGAGTCCTCGCTTTCCTTTCTCATGTTCTCATTTAAAATGGTCTCATCCCATTATAATAGGCCCGTATAAGAAAGCACAAGAAGCCCAAACGCTTCACGATTGACATTACTGATCTAAACTTGCTAAAAAAGTTTCTCAAAAAAAACTTGCTAAAAAACATTACGTGATCTAAAACTACCTCGTCGTGAGATCCCAAATTCCCAATATTTCCTTGTGGTCGGTTGTTAGAGAATCCCCTATAAATAGAAAGCTTTTCACGGCATAGATCGTATACTCCACCCCACGCCTCCCATACCTAGCCTTCCATGACTACACCGAATTACCACCCCACGCCGCCCAAAGTAGCTCCCAGGTCGGTGAAGCCGACGGAGCCGTCATCTTCGAAGCCTGCGTCGGCGAATCCTGAGATGAAAGAGAAGGGCACGTCAGAGAAGCTGACGAAAGAGAAGGGCACGTCGGAGAAGCCAGCGAAGCAAAAGATGAAAGCGAACGGCAATGGAGCCGGTCGCCATCGAGAGAATCCTCCGGTAACGATCGAGATCCTTGTATTCTGTATACTCCGTCGTTCCCAAGTCTGCATGCAATCCCATAATTTACGGCGCACTTCCTTTTGATCTCGTTTAGTTACAGCCATAACGAACTATCCCTATTTTACCGAAGGGAGATGGGTGTGTCTAGAAAGAAAAGAAAAAAGGACAAAAAAAGGCTTGCACGAATCTTAGCATAAAATCAATGACATAGGACTTAGATGTGCAATACTTACAGCACATCTAGATGTGCTTTAGCAAAACTTAAGGGAGATCGTGGATGCCTTCCTCTCTTAGTTTTTAGTTGTGAATGCCTCTCTCTGTAATGAAACTTGCGCTAATTTTCGTGCTGGAAAGTTGTACGTGTAACGATACGGAAAGGAAGGACTAGTAATTTAACTTTGTTTAAAACCAGCAACCGAATCAACAAAATAATCATAGTACTCATAAATGCCTGATCAAATACGCAGTAGACAGAATACAAAGTAGTTTTGTACGTAAGTTGTTTTCTCTTTTTGTTGATTGGCCTGTTTTACACTCAACGTCTAGAAATTCAAGACTAGTGTTTGTAGTTAATTTGTTCACTGTGAATCTATGGTAACTGGTCCAACTTGTCAGTTATGCGCGTTTCAACGGTCACAATGTACATGATTTAGTAAAAACATGCAGAAATATGAGCACGCCTCACTTATTTGGCATTGAGAACATCAAATGTATGCACTATATTAAATTTTAGGCTCACATGTTTCGGTCCATGTCAACATTTTTAGGTTGCTTGATGATGCCTAGTTGTGTTTTTGGTTGCTCGAGTCACTACTATGGTCATGTTTACTAGACATCAAGGTTATCGTCTCTGTTTATATGCCTTAAAATTTGGAAATTGCTAATTTTTTGGCATAGGCTTTCTAAATGAGTTCTTAGTCTCTAGTCATTGAAACGGTTGGTGGTTGCCCTTAATTTTGCATGGTCTTTACTAATTGATCTTTTTGAATCTATTGGGAACTAAGGAGTATGTGCTCTTGAATGCTTGCAATGGAACTGCTACATTCCTTTTTTGAGATTATCTATAAACTATTGATCTTCTGATCATGTATGCAATTATTTTCGTAAGCGTGATGCCTGAAACTTTAGTAGTGTACATAGACCAAAGTCTGCTCTTTCTACTAAAAATCTATACTATTATCAGTCAATTTGCCGACAGAGATAACTTGTTTTTCTATGTCTGGTGTTCATTATATGGCCTAGAAGCTCTATGATTTCATGCAGTACTGTAGAGCACAATTTTGATATTGGCATAGATTAGATCTAGTCGGTTCTATGCGTGTTTAAATGAATACCATACAGAATCTAATCACACTATCTATACATTCAGGGAACTTAGGTTGCTTCTTTGCGGCAATACGAGAAGTCCATAAAAGAATTAAACGCACAGCAACTGACGTACGTCAAATTGATTGGACTGGGTAAACTTCTCAAGACTCCTGGCATGAGAATGAGACGTCTACGTGCTAGGCCATCGCTTATTCATATGATGCAGAGCAGGATGCCTTTATAATTAATGGGAGACCATGTAGGATCACACTAAAAGATGTGGAGCATATAACAGGCCTGCCCTGCATGGGGAAGAATCACGTCTCTTCAAATCACAACGATACTTTGGAGTTGTGGAAGGAACTGAAAGACCCCAATGACACAAAAGTAACTTTGAAAGGATTGCTAGCCAAGATGAAAGGCGACAGCACACCTAATTTTGTCAGGCCATTTGTCTTGTACACCATAGGCAAATATGTATGTCCGACAACATAGCAGTATGTGGACAACAGATACCTTGGGATTGTTAGAAACGTTGAGACAATAAAGAGCACCAATTTTGGACAGCTTACGCTTGACCATCTTATGGCTAGCGTCAGGAAATTTGTAAATGGTGGAGCAAATCTGGAGGGCAACCTACCACTGCTCCAGGTAATACAATCATTATTAACATACCATACATTTAATTTTATGGAAAATTTCCTAAGCTGTTTTTGTTGTAATGCAGACGTGGTACTATGAGAAGTGGAGGGTGCACCAATTGGACTCTACCATCTCGTATGCATCAAGTTTAAGGCCGCTGACCCAAAACTGGAGTGACGAGAAGGCACAGAAGGTTGACAACATAATCAACAAATATTATATAGGGGTTGGAGGGGTAAAGTGTTTGTACTGTGTGTCTGGATTATCTACCATTTGTTTTGAATGATACTAACGGCACTAACATGCAGTATGTCGATGACCTGCTGCGGCCTTTTAATCCGCCACCAGTTGGGACGCCGGTCAAACCAAAGACTAACGGTTAGGTAAATGATGAACATCAGGCACAAATATATATTATAACCTTGCAAGTACAATCGAAGTCATATGCTTATAACTGCTTGTAATTTGCAGGATAAGGCACTCATGGGCCGTGTATTGGCTGATTTGAAAGAAGTTGCCACCATTGTGCGGGAGGCCAGTGCACAACAATTTGATAGGATGTGCACCCTTGAAAAAATGGACGAGTGCCTTAGGCGTACCCTTGCGAACGGCAGACGCACGGACGACCTCGTCATAGAATTCACTATAAGTATACCATTATGAGTTTCTATAAATAATTTTACTATCAATACTCTCCACACTAACACATTTTTTAAAGAACCACCGCTATGGAATATTTGATGCTGATCGCCCAAGAGTCGAGGACATATAGCTATCTGACCTGGGAGTACCTGCGGACCCAATGGAGATCCCAGGAGAGAATACTACTCACCAGCAAAAACAAAAAGATGACACGGAGGTCATTGCCAAAGGCATTTCTGCTAAGGGAATACAAAAAGATTACATGGATGCCCCCATGATGAATGTAGCTGAAGATTTGCAGCCGGCTCCTAGTTTGCAATCGCGAAAGCATTCAAAAACCACCACAAGCCTTGAAGCTTTCATGGTGATACACATTTTACATCTAACTGATTTTGTTTTAAGTTAACGCAGATTCGTAGCTAACGTATGATCTTCCACGTTCAGGATGAAGAAGACAGAGCTGTTGCTGCAGCTTGCAAGGAGAGTCTCAAGAATGTTTCACAGCTTTATAAAGAGCTGGATGCTTCGCAGGGTGCTCCGAGTTTGGATTCGCGAAAGCATTCCAAAGCCACCACAAGCCTTGAAGCTTTCCTGGTGATGCACATTTTACAGTTAACGGGTTTTGTTTTTTTTTATTTTGCGCAGATTGCAAGCTAACAAGTGCTTTATTTCGAATCACAGGATCCTCTGAATTTGAGGCACAATGAGAATGTGCGAAAGGCTGAAGAAAGAAGAAATCAAGATCATGAAGATGTCAGTATTGAGGTGGGGGGAGAGGCAGGTACCAAAAGCAACCACCGGTCAGCCAAGGCTAAGGGAATAAGGGAGCCGAAAGAGCCCCATGTCTTCCCATGAGGACAACTATGACGATTCTTTAGCAAAGCAGCGACAAGATAGTGTGGTTCATTCCATGCTACCAACTTGTGCGAGCAGCCGGAAAAGAGTGGCATCTTCATTATTGTGCAATGAAGATTATGTTCTGTACGACAGTGATAAGAAGAGAAAGAAAAACAGGACTCCATCGGAGTCTACCAACGATTCCAAGGACACGAATAATATAAAGAGGAAAAACCGTGCAAGCAATTTAAAAGATACAGACACAGGTGCTTTGAGGCTGGAGACCGACCTTGACAAGTTTCGATAGATTTACGTGGCCGAATTTGTCAACACCTCAGATCTTGATAAACAATTGGTGGTAATTGATGACATTGTTCTGCTACAGAAGTATTTGCAATGCCTCACCATGACATATGGAGGCGAAGATGACAAATGGTTGGGTGACGAAGTAAGATATTTGCCAAATTAGTTTATCAATTTTCTTTTGCACAGTACAATTAACTTGAATTTTGTTTTAGTTGGTTGATGTTGTGATTTAGATCATGCGTCATGATCATCCTAAGGAGATAAGGGGTGGGCAACTGGTTTACATTGAGAGGGTGGCCGGCGTCGCTATGCTCGAAAGAGATGGTAAGGTAGAGAACTGCCACGAGGCCGCTTTGGCGGGCAGTCATGGAACAACAAAAGGAGACAACTACCTCAGACATGATCGGGTACCTTCTAACCATGACATAAACACTATTATTTTTCTAATTATTATGCATGTTGATGTAATCATCTTTGCTGTACAGGTTTTTCTACCTACGAACATGGCGAACACCCACTGGTTCCTTGTGGTCGTAAACCCCAGAAGGAGGGAGATTCAGATTCTTGATTCACTTTTCAGCTACGTAGTACGCACACAAGTGGTTCACGTGGTGAGATTTTAAACGTCTTTCAATATAACACAGGATTTAGCATCATACCTAGCCATGAACCGTGAGAAACTTCTCATACCATGGACTTTGGCAGATACATGGGGTTGAAGCACATCTGAGAGCATCGCTGCGAATCAATGGACCACAAAGCCATGCATGTCAAGACATTAACGTGACCCAATGGACAGTAAAGCATGTTCCTGTGCCAAGACAAGATGACACGTCAGTCAACAGTATCAGCTTCTAATTATGTTTTTCATTGTTAATACGTGAAATGCTGCTAACATAATTAATTGTTCTAGTTCTTCTTGTGCACTCTACATGCTGAAGAACATCGAATTCTTTACGGAGAAGATCTTACGCTACATTATGACCAAGTACGTAGAGTAACACCTAAAATTCTGTCAATTTTGTAAACATATGGAACGATACTAACATATCCTCCTATGCAGGCATACATCGACAATTATAGAAGAGAGCTGCCTGTTGTCCTTCTTAATTCGGCCTACAACAAATTGAAGTCCATGAAAAGGCTGAAGACGTACAATGCTAGCCTATCGGATGCAGCTACGATTGAAGATCATGAAGATGCAAGCCGTTAGTCTAGCAGTGGTTGATTCTTAGATATGGAGTGTACACTTGGTTATGAAGCGGTAGAGTAGGGTGTGGTTTGGTTTTAGTCCCGAAGAAGGTTTCCTAGCCATGTTCTTAGTCCAGTACTTCACAGTACTGGTTCCAAATAATATTCTTGAAATAAATTTGGTCTGCATGGGAGACAATGAAACATATATTTGCTTTTTACAATCAGAACTTTTGAACCTTAGGAAGGTTAACTGAATTCTTAAATTTATATTTAAGTTTCGTTGGAGTCTGGACAAGATTCAGAACAATTACATTGCTAGTTAGAAGTTTCAGAATTTTTTTAACATCGCTAGTTAGAAGTTTCAGAAAAATTTCAGCGAGTGCTGAAATATTTTGGCCGAAATTCAGTGAGGCTGAAATATTTTGGCCGAAAGGCAAATATTGCAGTGAGTGCTGAAATGAATGAAATTCAGTTATTTCATCGAAATCTCACCGAAGTGAAAACCATGGTGTCGTGCCATCTTGAGCAGCACCAGACATGATTCAGTATTATTAACAAAATTTGGTCTCACATATACGAGGAAAAAAGGTATGAGCATGAGCATGCAAGATCGGATGGGCAATAAAATAGCTTCACAAGAGAGAGTAAAATACTTCACGTGTGAACACTCAATCCTAGTTGACTTTAGAACCAGTTTTCATCCTAAAAGAGGTCCAGTGATTTACTTATAACCAATAATAAAGGTGGTCCAGTTCTTTTGGCTGATTTTTGAAGAAACGGGAACTATATGTTTTTGACGATCGTGATTCTCAGGAGACCTACGTGTTGTTACGCAACTTACCTTAGTTTTTTTTACACCATAACTTACCTTTGCTAAACTCTCCACGCCCCCCCTAATATTCAACCAGGTGGGTCCCCTCCCTTGATTTCCTCCAACCGAAGAAATCTATACGTAGATATATGCCCGGGTTGATACGATCCCTATAAACAGGGATCCTTTGCCTAGATCATAGTTCGTCCTTCTGCGCCGCCCAAACCAGCAAGACCGAAGGACGGAGCAACCCAGGAATCCAGCAATACCGAACGACGGAGCCAAACATGAATCTTCTTGTAACTCCCCATGATCTCCTGCTGCAGCCGCTGCTATTTTTCGTGCCACGATCTTCCTCCCATGATCTCTTGCTGCAACCCCACTCGTTGTTTGCATATTCAGGTAACTCAACATGTTTTTAAACAAATTAAGTTGGGGGCGTTAGGGGAGGGCGCTAGGATTTGTTTCCTACCAGATTGGCAGTTCATTGATTAATTCCAGGCTAAATCTTAGCGTCTAGTCTTGTCGATGCCAATTAGTGCAGTGGGCGCTTGCCTTCTTTTTTCCTTCCACACGAGTTACGGAAGGCATCGATGGCCCATGTTTTAATTCCATACTAATGACCATGATTAGCGCCTAGAGTTGAGGAGACCATGGTTGGATAGTTTTTTATTTTCCAATCTTTATTTTATTTCAGATAAGCGCCTTGCAATGGAGATTACCTTATATGACCGTTCAAACGTAATCAAACTGAACCTAATGATAGTATTTGCACATTCATGGAACTTAGCATGCTTGTACCTCATGCAGTAGCGTAGAGCACAATTTTTATGTTGGTATATATTAGTTGTATTCGTCTGTATGAGTGTTTAAATTGTATACCATGCTGAATCTAATCACACTTGCACATCCATTGAACCCAGGATGCTTCTTTGCCGCCATATGAGGAGTTCATAAACGGATTAAACACGCAGCAAAGGATGTATATCCAGTTGATAGGATTGGGTGGACTTCTTAAGACACCTAGCATCAAAATTAGACGTGTACTGTGCCTGGTCATCGCTAATTCATATGATGCAGAGCAGGATGCCTTTATCATCAATGGGAGACCATGTAGGATCACACTAGAAAATGTAGCGCATATAACAGGCATGCCCTGCCATGGGAAGAAGCACGTCCCTTCAAATCTTGATGATAATATGGAGTTGTGGAAGAAACTGAAAGACCGTAATGACACCAGAATAACTTTCAAATGATTGCTAGCCAAGATGAAAGGCGACAGCACACCAAATTTTGTCAGGCCATTTGTCTTGTACACCATAGGCAAATATGTATGCCGAACAAAAGAGGAGTATGTGGATAATAAATATATTGGGATTGTTAGAAATGTTGAGACGATAAAGGGCACAAATCTTGGACAGCTAACGCTTGACTATCTTATGGATAGCGTGAAGAATTTTGTAAATGGTGAGGCAATTCTGGAGGGGAATCTACCACTGTTGTAGGTAATTCGTAGTAGTACAATTATCAGTTACTTAACATACATTACATAATGTACGATAATGTTTGTAAACTGTTTTTGTTGTCATGCAGACATGGTACTACGAGAAGTTCATAGTGCACCAATTGGACTCTAGCATCTCGTATGAATCAAGGTTAAGGCCGCTGATCTAGAACTGAAGCGAGGAGAAGGCAAAAAAGGTTGACAATATAATCCAGAATAATTATCTGGGAGTTGGAGAGGTAAAATGTTAGCACATTGTCTGGATTATGTAACATATATATTTTCTAAATCATACTAACGACACTAAACTGCAGTATGTTGAGGACCTGATGAGGCCTTTCATTCCAGCACGAGATGGTACGCTGGCCAAACCGAAGACTGGCGCTCAGGTAAATGAGTTCCATCAAGCACAAATATATATTGTAACATTCCAACTAGTATGAATTTATATGATTCTAACTGTTTCAAAGTCTTAGATGAAGGTACTCGTTGGACGTGTATTGACTGATTTGCAAGAAGTTGCCTCCCTCGTGCGGGAGGCCGGTGCAGAACAAGTCGATAGGATGTGCACCTTGAAAAGAAAATGGATGAGTGCCTTAGGCGTACCCGTACAAATGGCAAGCTCACGGAGGACCTCATCAAAGAATTGAACGTAAGCCTAGAATTATGAGATTAGTATATATAATTGGAAATTTACGTGTAGAAGGTTTTTTCTAAATTAGTTTACTATGAAAACACCCTAGACTAACATGTATTTTTTAAAGAAAAAACGCGATGGAATATTTCCAGGAGTGGAGGACATACATCTTTCTGACCTCGGGGCACCTTCACACCCAATGGAGGCCTCTGTTGAGAATGATGAGCAGGCTTCTAACGAGGGGAAACAAAAGGATGTCACGGAGGTCGCTGCTAAGCACCATTGTAAGCATGGAATAAAAATGATGACATGGAGCCCCCATGAAGAACCGTGATGAAGATTTTGATGTACGCATGCATGTTAACTTAATTATGAAACAATCATTGTCGTTTCAGAAATAACATGTGATCTTCCATGTACAGGATGAAGCATTCGAAAGAGCTGCTGTAAAAATCAAACAGGATCTCAGTGGTGTTCATAAGCTTTTGAAAGAGGTGGATGATATCCAGGGAGCTCCTAGTTTGGATAAGCAAATGCATTCCAAAGCCACCACAAGCCTTGAAGATTTCTAGGTGATGCACATTTTACCTATAATTGAGCAAGAATCTGCTAAAGGCTAACATGCGGTTTATTTCGTATGACAGAATCCGTTCAACAGACCGAGTAAGCAGCGCTCTGTGAAGGCTACGAGATCGCGAGAGCCTGAAGAGCCCCGTGCCTTCACAGATGATGACATCCATGACGAATCCTTTCGAAAGCAGCAAGAAGTAAGTGTGGTTGAATCGACGCCACCAAATCATGGCGGCGAAAAGAAAAGGGTGGTATTGCAATTATTTAAGAATGACGAGTATGCTTCGTACGATACTGAGAAGAAAAAAAGGAAAAACAAGACTCCATCAGAGTGTACAAATGATTCCAAGGACACGAACAATAAAAAGAGGAAAATCGGCTGTAGCAACTTAAAAAAGAGGTCAGAAGTTCCTGAAACCCAGAGGGACCAGCTAGACGTGGTTCGACAGGATTTCGTGGCGTCACTGATCAACACTACAAATCGTGAAAAACAAATGGTCTTAGTTGATGACATTGTCGTGCTATCGAAGCATTTGCAATGCCTCGCCCATAAAGATGAATCTGAAGATGGTGTATGGTTGGGTGATGAAGTAAGATATTTCACAAATTAGTTTATGAAGTTTCATTTTTGTACAATACAATTAACTTGATTATTGTTGTAGGTGGTTGATGCTGCGATCCAGCTCAGGCGTCATGATGAACCAATTGACACAAGGGACGGCCAACTGGTTTACATTGAGAGGGTGGCCGGCGTCGCTAAGCTCTGGTAGGATAGAGGGGTGCTACGAGGACGCTTTGGCAGGCATTCCTGGAACAACACAAGGCACCACCTACCTGAAACATGATATGGTATTTTAACCTGACGTAGAACAGATTTTTTATTACTATAGACGTTGATCTAATTATCTATGCACTCCAGGTTTTCCTACCTATGAACAGTTTAAACGTCCACTGGTTCCTTGTGGTCGTAAACCCCAGAAGGAAGGAGATTCAGGTTCTTGATTCACTTTTCCACTGTATGGTACCCAGAGAAGTAAATAACGTGGTGAGAATTTCAACATATTTAATTATAACAAAGGATTTAACATCGTATGTAAGTATTAGTCGTAGGCAACTTCTCATCCCATTGGGCTTGCAGGTACGTGGGATGGAAGCACATCTGAGAGCAGCGATGCGAGTCAATGGGATAGAAAGCAATGCATGGGAAGACATTAACATGACGCAATGGCCATTACAGAATATTAATGTGCCAAAAGCCGATGAGACGTCAGTCAACAATATTAGCTTTTGTTTTTGTTTTAGATTGTTAATATCTGAAATGTTGATCTAACAACTTAAAATGTTGCAGTTCTTGTTGTGCACTGTACATGCTGAAGAACATCGAATTATTTACGGGAGTAATACTGAGGTTGCAATATGACCAAGTACGTAGAGTAACACCTAAAATTCTGTCATTTTCTGAAACTTATGGAACGATACTAACATATCCTCGCATGCAGGCCTACATCGACAAATTCAGAAGAGAGCTACCTGTTGTGCTTGTCGATTCACCCTACAACAAAATGAAATACAGGAATAGGTTCAAGCAATACCATGCTAGGCTATCGGATGCAGCTGCGGTTGAAGACGACGAAGATGCAAGCAATTAGTCCAGCGGTGTGGTTCATTCTTACATGCGGAGTGTACACTTGGCCATAAAGCGATAGAGTAGGGTGTGGTTGGGTTTTAGTCCTGAAGAAGGTTTCCTAGCCGTGTTCTTAGTCCATTGCGGATGAGTCAAGTTGTAAAACTTCAATAATATTGGTTACAATACTTTGCTTGAAATAAATTTGGTCTCTACGGGATCTCGTAGAAATCTATATTTGCTTTTTACAACCATGTGACAGTAACAGTGGCTGGGCAAGGTTCGGACCAATTACAGTGCACGGGCAACCCTACAAGAATAATGGATTATGATATGTCTATTTTCATACGAGAGAAAAAGGTACGAGCATGAGCATAGCCTCACAACAGAAGAAAAATACTGAATGAATCAACACGCAATCCCAGCTATCCCAGAAAACGACACAGTCAATGTCTCGTAGGCAGGCCGCAAAGCCAATAAAAGAAAGCATAGGATAACAAGAGTAAAGCACGTACCATAGGGGGCATCTGCAGGTGCTGCAACGACCATGGTGTGGCATGGTAGGACGTGCGCTGAATTGAAGGGATCACCATCAGGAGCACAGTGGGGTGGCCATGGTACATCCATCCTGCCTCGGGGAATCACATAGTATGTTCTGTCATAGCCCTGCAAAACAGAGGAAAGATTACTACTTGTACTAACCTTGTCAAGTGTGTGCATGTAACAAATGTTGGACATAACTAAACACGGAAGAATGAAATGCCACATATGGAAGAATCGAATGTTCATTCCTTTCTCTCTGCTTTTTGCGAGGATCATTACTCTCCCTTTAACAAGGCTAAAACATAAAAATAAGAATTAACACCAATCTTCAAATGGTGGATATCCCATGTGAATTTAAGTTTTCTTATAAAGCACATGCCAAGTCTGTTGATCCTAGTCCAACAATTGCACAAGAAGAAGCGAGCATCATAAATTTTGAGAAACATAAGCTATGAATTGTTTATATTACATTCCAAAATTAATAGCTTATCATCTCTATGGATCTCCAAATCTCACCTATCAGCCAAATTGAAAAGAATACATGTTGAATGAAATGTATAAGTGTATGAATGCAACGATTGAACGTTTGTACATCTTGAAGTCGGGGCTGGACGAATGGGGCTGGCCGTTGAGGCCGGCGGCCGGCTTCATCTAGTCCCGCAGAATATGATCCATACCCAACCACCTTGCCTTCGGACGAAATGCATGGCCAGATCAAAGTTGCGGCCATGACGGAGAGGCGTAGAGGTCGCAAACAACCAATTGGAGTGTGGGAAAGAGGTTGCCTATAACCTTGTGGCTATAGGCACCCGCATGGAGGACTGGGAGGTGGGATGGTGCCGAATCTTCGCCAGCGGCCGCCGCGGGGACGAAAGTGCGCCTCCTCTCGTGTTCTTCGTTGAAAAGGTGGTGCGAGATCGCGAGGGAATTGGGGTGGAGGGAGGGAGGGGCCGCGACGTGCGGCTAGATCCCGGCGAGGATTAAAACCCTAGCGGTGGCGAGGAATAAACCCTAGTGAACGGGATAAAAATCGAGCCGAAAATAGCCCTAAATTCGTACCGAGAATACCCTCGAAATATTTGGGAGGGAAAATCTGATCAGTTCGAAATATTTTTTCTCCCGAAAATGCCCCACGGGGTCTGATATAATACAAGTGACATCAGCGTATTGCATCGGATCTGGACCATCGAATTCGCTCCGACGGACGGTCCATATCGTCCGGATGCACTGTAAAATGACTCTTTTTATTTGCTCTTTTTGTGAGATGTTTTGGATGAACAGATGATTTCATGCTCACTATATTTAGTTAATGTTGATATTTCTTAAAGGAAAATGGAAAATATTTGTATTGTGTATTGCTCGGTCTCATGAAATGGGTTTAATTTAGCCAACAAACAACACAGTTAACAAGTATATCCAAATTATCATTTCATTTTCAATTTTCAATTTTTTTAATTGCTACAATTCCCGCAGCAACGCGCGGGGTGTCATCTAGTTTCTATAGCTCACGGGGCCATTTACGTATCTCGTATTTCTATAGCTCACGGGTCCATTTGTCAGAGTTGGGAGTCGAACCCGCATGCTCACCACCACCGCTGCGCTAGCAAGCCACCAAGCCAAGTCCATGCGGTTGTTTAATATCAGGATGCATCCACTGTTATATTCATACTGTTGTCTTTTAAACTTGTTTTTTTTAAGGGGAGTCTTTTAAACTTGTTGACGAGTTCTAAAGAACATGTACGCAATTTCCAAAAATGTTCTTGAATTCAAAATAGATTCACGAATTTGTAAAAAAAATCAGGAATTTAGAAAATGTTCGCAACTTCAAAATTATGGTGAACATTTCTTCAATTCGGTGAACAAATTTTAAATTTGAAAAATGTTTTCCCCAATTTGTAAAAATGTTTACTGATTTGAAAAAATGTTCATTAATTAAAAATAGCAAAATTTCAAAATAATTTGTACGTACTGAGTTTAGGGGGTACGCACCAGGTCGCTCGCGCCAAATAGGAGAAGAATAAAAAATGAACACGGACAAAAAACCAGAACACACAGAGACTTATGGGCCGTAGCTTTAAAACAACAAATACAGGCCTCCAGCCCAAAAGTAAAGACTTTGTATACCCAAATAAATTTCTTTTCTAAAAAACATAAATAGATTTCTTTTCACTAAAAAGACCTAAATAAATTTCTTATAGAAAAGACTAAATATATAAGAAAGTGCATCTCCACACATATAACAAACACACACTTGGTCTGGTTGTTAGCACGCGCTTTACCTGCAGAATGCACTGTACATAGTTTGCATAGTTTGATAAAGTTCCAACAAGGTTCAGAAAATGTGTATTCCCATTCTAAAAATAAACCTGACATTTAAAAGAAATACTCACATATTTCCAAATAATGTATGTAAAATTTTCCAAAATGTTTATACAATGTAAAAAAAAAGTTTGCATAGTTTACAAATAATGTATGTCAAAATTTCAAATGTTTATACAATGTAAAAGAAAATTTTGCATAGTTTGATAAATTTCCCCATAACGATGGACCAATAAAGGTTTTTGGAACTCGTCAACAATTGTTTTTTGCATAGGCGAACATTTCTTGAAATTGGGGAACAACTTTTGAAATCAGAAACATTCATTGTTTGTGACAAACATTTTATGGATTCATGAATATATTTTTTGAATCAGTCAACATTTATTAAAAATTCCCAAACGTTGTTATGAATATTAAAAAAAATCATGGACATTTTTGTATACACGAACTTTTATTTTTGAATCATGAAGATTTTTGAGTCTGTGAGTGTTTATTTTCAAAATTCATGAAAATTTTATAAATTCATGATTTTTTTCAAAAGACAACTATATATCCATATAATAGATGGTGCATCCCTATAATACCAAAGAACGTGGACTTGGCCTGGTGGCTTGCTCGCCCAACGCTGGTGCCCAGCTTGCTGTGTTTGAAACCACACGGTGTGCTTTTCTCCTCCTTTTATTTCTCGGCGTGCTTTTTCTTTTTATTTCTCGCCCCACGGACAAATGGGCCCGGCGTGCTTTTTCTTTTTATTTCTCAGCCCACAGACAAATGGGCCCGTCAGCTATAGAAATACGAGATACATATGCAACATGTAGAGCCAGGACTACTGTTTCAACCTCAGAGACCGTATTGAGCACATATTTCCTTGTACCGGGACCGTATTGAAGCAATACGCAAGTTCCAGGACCAAATTGGACGTCGCCAGCGACTACGAGGACTATAGATGCAATTATCTCATGTCTGAGAAAGAGAGAAAGAGCTACCGAGAAAGATTTGTGATGTGTGCATGCATGTGAAAGAAAATGAGAGAGAAATGCATGCATGACAGAGAATTTAATAGGAGAGGGAGCCACAAGTGAGGTAAATTTTGTTTTTTGACCGTGACGGTAATGCGGCCAAAACAAAGCATCTCTGTCCCACAACTTGCTACAGTTTTCTGTAGTCTAGATGCAATGTTATTTAGAGAAAATTACCTGAGAAAAGTCTGGCATGAGTTTCTTGCAAAGCTAAAACACTAATAATATTAAAATATGCACACAATTTACACATAATTATGCCTTTTTATAATATGCAATAATAAGCATATAATGGTGAAGTTATGCCAAAAGGAAGATTGCTAAGAAACAAATAATGAATTAGTGGTGTTGGCATTACTCTTAAAATTGAAATAAAATAAAATATAAACTGAAATAAAATTAAAACAAAGAAGTTTACTAAGGAAAAATGAATTAGTGGCATTTGTATTACCCTTAAAAACAAAATATATATAACTAGTCCGGTAAAGACAAAATTGCATACCATTTACACATAAATTACATTTTTTATAATTTGCAAAAATAACCATATAATAGTGAAAGTTTTGCAAAAAAACAAGAAGTTTTCTAAACATGAATGAATTAGTGGCGCTATTACCATTGAAGAAGAAACAAAATAAAAAAAACTAAAACTATATCAAAATAATGAAGTTTTATATGAACGAATGAAGAAGTGACAATGCTACTGCCCCTTAAGAAGAAAGAAAGTGAAATAAAAAACAAAATATGATGTTTTCCAAAGAAGAATGAATTAGTGGCATTTATATTACCCTTTATAGATTAAAAATAATCTTAGAAAAATTACCTACAATTTACACAAAAATTGCGCCTTTTATAATATGCAAGAATAAGCATATAATTTTGGAATTTACACAAAATAGAAGTTTCCAAAGAAGGATTGAATTGGTGGAATTGGTATTACCCTTAAAAAAGAAAGAAAATGAAATGTAAATGTCACTAATGAAATATTATAAAAACAAAATAACGAAACCCTTTAAGAAGAAACAAGATAAAAAAGAAAAAGAAAAAGAAAATAATGAAGTTTTCTAGGGAAGAATGAAACCCTTTATGAAAAATAATACAAAAACTAAAACGAAAACGAAATAATGAAGTTTTCTGTGTAAGAATGAAACCCTTTAAGAAGAAAGAAAATAAAAAAAATAAAATAATGAAGTTTCCTAGGGAAAATGAAACCCTTCAAGAAGAAAGAAAATTAAAAAATAACTTGCACACAAGTATGCCCTGAAATTGCACTTTTGTAATATGCAAAAAAATAAGCATATACAGTGCAATATTTGCTCTCTACTATAATTTACACACATGTGTATCATACTTGCGTGTATACTTACTTACAAACACAAAAATAAAAATCATTTTTTTCTAAGAAGAAATCAAGTATAGTGGCATTGGTACCACGCTTTAAGAAGAAATAAAGTAAAAATAATAATGATATAATTTGCACACAATTTACAGATAAATTGCACTTTCTTAGTTATGTAAGAATAAACATATAATAGTGAATTTGACATATTAACAATGTTTTAAACAAGGAAAAAAATTAGTGGCATTGGTATCGTCCTTAAAAATAGGAAATGAATTAAAAATAGGAAACAAATAAAGAGAGCAAATTAGTGACATTGGTATTACTCTTAAGAAGAAAGAAAATAAAAAAATTGCACACAACTTTGCAGTCAAATTGCACTTTTTAAAATATGCAGCGAATATACATTTAATAATGCAACTTTAGTAGTCTAGTATAATCATGCATACATACACATAATAATAGAAAACTGTATTCAATTAGCAAAAAAATTAGCACAAAACAGTTAGCATTGTTATTACCCTTAAAGAATAAAGAAAATAAATTTTCCACACAATTAGCACAAAAATGCACTTTTTATAATATAGAATAAATATATAAGAGTGAAGTTTCCGTATTCTAATGTAATTTCTACGTATACATTCACACACATTCAACATCCGAAAATACACGTAAAGAAAAAAAAACTCAACTGAAAAAATTCCACAAATATATCCTCATCACTCCCGTCCTACTAACACTTAGCAGATCGTGATTGCCTTAAGCTTGTGCCCGTAGGTTCGGTAACTCATAGACATGAACGAAACCTCTTCATTCAATGACCGACAAATGGAACCGTGGACGTCTCTATCGGTCCCTATGAGCACATGAATGATATTCGAGTGAACCTTTGGTTATCATGTGATGTTCCTTTTTCTTCTTGATATTTCACAAAACCCGGGATATGTCGTTATCCTCCTGAGTCATCACATGCTCACTATACCGATATGCTCGTTGTCGGTTTTGTTCTTCTTTCTCGTTATTGTGTTTCGGCATCCCCGTGACGTAGTCACCTATGTCTGGCCAGACGATGATGGATGCCGTCACACTGAGAGGGCACTAAGAATATCTCTCCATCATCGGAGGAGCAAATTCCACTCTTGAGCTATCCAGTCCCTTGTCAAACTTTCTGATGAATATGTAAGACGTCGTTATGATCACCGTGTTATAGGTGATGTTTGAGGAATCCTGAAGCCCACCATACGGTAAGAAGTGACTATGATACTCTCATGGTCTAAGGAGCAAAATCACATGCTAACACGGCGTGTTATTACATACAAACGATATTAACTCAATTCATAATATACAATTTTGGGTCGATTTAATATGATCGTTCTTCCAACGTCATAATCTCAATATTGTTTTAGGATCATCGTTACACTTAATGATATCTTAAGATCAGGAAAATGTGATCACCAACAACACTTGAGCTAGTCCTAGAGGCAAGAATAAGAACCTTTTATTTAACGGTTTATCATTCCACACGTACATATAAGTTTTCCACTGAATCGCATATTTTAGGATCATAGGAGTTATAGCATGAAATATAAACTCTTTAAATATGAATACGGAAATATAATAATACACATATTATTTTTTCTAGGGCATATTTCCAACACGAACATCTTCAGATTGATGAAATCGCCATAGACGCCTTCATAGTCAACTTGAACGCCTCCTCCTACTGAACAAACATCGCTGAAAATCGAATAATAAATCAAGGAAAGTGGGTGCATCAATGCCAAGTCTAGGGCTTGAATTTTGATGGGCTGGTTCCTCCATAAGAAACCTAACTAGCTGGGCTAGCTCTTTCATTTAACCCTTTTCAGCCGTCTTTGCAGCCCGTCCGATCTTGACTAGAATAGTGAGCATGGTATCTAGGCGACAGAAAATAACTGCACCCAACGTTTTCTTGTTTTTTGTATGCAACGTCGTCGCAAATATTTGTCACCATGATCCATCAAAAATCAACCAAAATCGTCGCAACATCTGAAAATGTGCATGCAACAAAAAGTTCTGATCAACAACAATCCCCGTTGGACAAAAAATATATTTAGAATGAGCCAGGATGTATGCAGCGTCAGCATACACAAAGTGTCTAGGCTTGTTATTTTTCGACAACTTGCAAGCAAGTTGTGAGATCTTTTTCACGAAACCTGCAATCTTGAACCGAATTTGAGTCATTTGTATGTGAGATTTTTTTCAGATTTCGTGGACGAGCAGAAAATAGTTTTGTGGAAGATTCGCCGAGTGGATACTCCCTGAGAGAGAAAGAGAGACTCCCTTCGTTTGATAGTGTAACGCGTATAGTTTTTTGGAAAGGAATTTGCCTTTCAGAGTAATTTTAACATGCTCCCTCTTACCCCTTCTTTTCACATGAGAGGTAAGAAGATAAGAGTTAATCAGAGAGTGCGTCATTTCGGTGCCCAGACTCATCTGCACTCGATCAGAAAAAAATCACAAACAAATAAAAAATTCTAAAAAATTTCAATGTTTTTGCATGGTGGACAATTTATCACGTGAGGTCCGCTCCAAATTTTAGATTATTTGGACTTCTGAGCAGCTCTCAGCAACGACAAATCGGGTCAGAACAATGCATGAACAGTAAACATTTTTACAGACCCCGAATTTGTCTTTTTTGCCGAGAGCTGCTCAGATGTCCAAATCATTTGAAAATTGGAGCGGACTCACGCATCAAATTATCTACCACACACAAAAATTGGATTTTTTTTGAATTTTTCTAGTATTTGTTTTGATTTTTTTGTCAGGACGGGTGCAGCTAAGCCTGGGCTCAGAAGTGGATTACCGTTAATCAGACCACTAGTTAATCAAATCAATGGCTTAGATATATTACGTACTCTTACCCCTTATGTGAAAAGAAGGTAAGAGGGAGCATGCCAAAATTTGCCTTTCTATTTTCATGCCCCTATTTTCTTAGTTCTACTCAGTTTTGCCCCACCCATCTCACATCGTTCACTTTTGCCCCCCTCTACTCACCTCCGCCTCACAAAGAGCTGAAACGTGGGCTTGCCTTCCGGTCAAAGTCATTGACCGTTACTTTGCACGGTACTGGTGCGTGTGACCGGCCTGTATGGCTGCATGCATTCGCATCGCACGCTGTTTCCTGCACAGTCACGTGGGACCCACCGTTAAGCCGCATGTGTTATTGATTTCGCATCGCCGGTTGTTTCCTACAAAGTCGGCCACTGATGTGTGGGACCCACGGATGTGCAAAACTGAATTAGCGTCGTCTGCTGTTTCCACATAGCGGCTGCTTGCGTTTTCGCACATGGGGAGTCGCCGACGCCCATGAATGGTGGCTTAACGCCGCAACCCACCCTCTGCCACCCCCTCTCGTGCCATATATGCAGCCCCAATCCCATTTCGTCGTTTGCCTCCACAACCTTATTCATCGCCGATGCCACTAGCTACAACACAAACCCTAGCCCTCGTCTCCCACCTCCCTTTCTGCATCCATGGCGTGGCCGCGCAACATCACAGTCTGTGAAGTCGATCTTCTCGCCCGCTACGACATACCGGCGCCGCCAGACACGTGTCTGCCGACGGGATGGATTTTGAGTCGGTGGAGGGGGGGTTCTGGTGGCGCATGTCCCCCTCGCCGGTTCAGTCGCCTTTGCAAGTGTCGTCCGCATATTTTGGGCAGGATGGACGCCGGAGGAGAGAGCGCATCTAGACTTCGCGCCAAAAAAACCATTATGGGCGCAGATCCTCGGCCAGGACCGCATCGCTCGGATCCAGTAGTTCGACGGCCCCAACCCGCCGCGACGCAGAAACATCGCCGGGTGATGTGCCTTCTGGGTTGGCCTTAGCTTCGAGAACGTCATTCCTGCGTGCCGCTCGCAGGTTGACGAAGAAGATTAGTTTCAGATTTGGGAATAGAGCCGTGCAGCATTCGTCGTGTTATTCGAATAAATTATGATTTGTATGAATTTTGTATGCTAAAATTGCATTATATCTCAAGGTGTTTGCAGGCACATGGAATGAATCATGATTTGTATGAATTTTGTTTGAATATGTGTACAAATCAGAAAATGGGTGACTTTTTTCATGAAGCAAGTGCCACAAATAAGATTATAAGTCGTGCCCTTTCAATTTTCACCTAAAGTAAACCACACGAGATTCCAACAAATTTTCATGAATTTCAGAGTGTTTTTGCTATATTTCTTTGAACTTATGACCGCCTCCCATTGGCAAACATTGGTTGGTTGTCTAAGCACATCATCTTCATTATTTCTCCCTTCTGTGTGCCAGCACATCCACTTCAAATCATTCCGTGTGCCAACACACTCACTTCGAATCATTCTTATTACTATACAGACGCCTCAAACGTGGAAGTATGAGAAGATACCATAGAACCTCCTGCGAACACACTTTTTTATTTTTTGACTTCTTCGTCATTTCCCCTTCATTTACGTGCTCATATCCTTCTTCAATAATGTCGTCATCATCACCCTCTACAACTAGCCCCTTGTATCGGGATATGTCGCAGTGCGGGCATTTTTGCAAGTCTTTATTCTCATTGTAGTGAATAATGCAGTCATTAGGAAATGCATGGTATTTCACCACGTCTAATGCAAGAGGGCAGACAACCTTTTTGGCTTTCGTAAGTAGTCTTAGGAAATCCATTGGCAAAACCTTGCAAGGTATTTCAACAACATGTCAACGCTTTTGTCGAGCCAATTGTGGGTTGCCTTCATCTTTTGATTTTTAGTGTGACTGCAAGGCGTGTGTGCTTTTCTTCGCTGCCGGAATACATCAGGGATTTCGAGTCCATCGATAATTGCTTGGACTATTCTGCCTCCTTTGCATTTTCATCTTGCACCACCTGCTCATGCACGTTGATGCCCTGTCTCCACCTTCCCGTCGCTGATAGCAGGCCCCATGCCATGCTGGTACGGCTAGTCGGTGCTGTGAGCGTATGCAACTGTGATTTGCAACTGTAAGCCAAGTTCTTGTCCCGTTTATCTGTACGCCATATATTTTAGCACTAAAGTGACATTGGTGCAAGTTTTAGCACTACTTACCTCGATAATTTACAGAGATATTTGCCTGATTGTTTGCCTAAATTTTAATGCATAATTTACAGAGATATTCGCATGATTGTTTGCCTAAGTTTTAATGCTTAGGCTTTATCTTGGCCTCCACATCTGTAATAAAACGGCCCATGCACTAACTGGGTTGGGGAGTAGGGCCATCTGTTGCACGTACTATGGGCATGTTCTGAAACTGTCACAACTCCTCTGAATACGCAACTTCAGCTTCTCGAGCGAGCTTCTTGCTTCACCCAGCGATTGAAAACTGTTCGGGAGTGACGCTGGCTTCTCCCAGCACTGCAGCCCAGCTGGGAGGCAAGAAGCCCGTTGGGCGCCCCTTTGGGTTGGCTAGAGGCAGCTCAGGAGAGGGTAAACGATTCGATCGAGAGGGAGGAGTCGGTCCTGTGCACGAGCGTGGGCGTATGTCGAAGGGCTCGTGCGGAACATTTTCTTTGGCGGTGCAACATCTTGTAAATAGAGGGAACTCCATATTCCGTAAAACATGGAGCTCGGTTTTAGTTGCTTCTTAAAAATGCACTACAGCCCGAAACAGTCTCGTGAATTTAGCTTCGGGCGTGGCTAGGTCTCAGTCCTCTGGGACTTAATCAAGTCTCAGTTAAGTGACCTAACATGTTAGAAAAAAATTACTGGAAAGATCTTTTCGTACGGATCTCAATATAAGATCTCACGAATATAGCATTGAATGAGAAATAATCAAGTCTCATACGACTGAAATTTTGCTAGACTATTTAGCTTCTTGGAGCTAAACTGTTCGGTTGCTAAAGTGAAAAATTGAGCAATAACGTTACGTATCGGCAGATCCGTAGCCGCTCGTTGCCATTCTAAGATTAGTGCGACACTGTTTCGTATTAAAAGAAAGCCATTTTGATTAGGAAATACACAACAATACAACAGAAGAGGGGTCCACAACAGTATCTTTTTGCCAGGTGAGAGGGTGAGAGGGGAGAGAGGCGTACTACATGTACAGAACATTGCATCTCCAACTAAAGACGACGTTTAATTTTTCTCATATCATTTTGAATGGCTCGTAACTTTTGAAACAACATTCCGATTTCAAAACTTTTTATATATTTGAACTCATGTTGCAAAGACCTTCAAAACAAGGCTGATTTTTTATACATTTGAAATGAGTTTCAAATTCACGAAACATATTTCACATATTTCACTCTTTTAAAATCTTTTGAATAAAATTATTTCCATCAGTTTCACATTTCAGTTTCGTATACTTTTCTTTACAATTTCAGAAGCTACATTTCACTTTGCACTAGCTTATTTCACAAAAATCACATATATTTCAACGGAAAATTTGTGAAATAACATATTTCACTCCTTTGAAGCGAGATGTTATACGTTTCCAAATAATCAGTTTAACATGTTTACATTACGTTTCACTTTTCACTGACTTATTTCACAAAAAATCACAAGTCATAATAACTTATTCACTCATTTCATATGAGATATTTCACACATTCCACATTTTCAAAATATATTTCATATGAAATATTTCACACATTTCACATTTCAAAACATATTTCACTCATTTCAAAAATGATTTCACACATTGCAAAACATATTTCAATTATTTCAAAAAGCATTTCACACATACAAAACAAACCATTTCGGTTATTTTGAAAACAGATTTCACTCATGTCAGAAAAGGTTTGTTTCACATATGAAATGTGAAATATCAAAATTTAAACATGTTTTAAATGTATCCAAATTTGGTCTTGATCTAACGAGCTCGGCGCCAGGAGTTCAAATATATAAAAAGTACCAGAAAGTGATTTGGACTAAAAAAATGCCGACATTTGACAAATTAATACACAGAATATACATGGTGGTAGTAGCACAAATTTTAAAACGAGTGTGCGGTGCTAGATGTACCGGCACGTACAGTTAACGCTCAAACTGACTTTCTAGTTCGGATGCGTTTTGACTTTGGAGTTTGTGAAGTTGAGAGCCGGAGAGTTTGCTATTTACTGGCTATTGGCGAAGGTCTCAGACCTAACGATCCTGTCCATGAGCCTCTGCAACCTCTCGGCACCGGGGCCAGGCCTGAGCACCCAGTCGTCGACATTGGCGCGGGCGGCACCGCAGTCCCCGCGTTGGCCGCACCAGGCACCGGGCACGAACAGCCCGGCCGCCGTGCCATTCCTCCCGCGGCCGAGCAGAAGGTCTGCGTCTATGGCATCGAGCACGGGATCGTCGCGCGCGAACTTGCGCGCGAAAGGCACGTCGCTGCCCACCATTCCGTCCCTGTCGGCGAGCCCGAGCAAACACGGGTGCTGCCTCGGCGGGACGTCCCACCGGATGTGGTGCAGGTCATGGTTGGCGACGGTGCGCACGAAGCCGGGCGCGTTGCACATCACGGTCTGGAAATAGCCTTCTGGGGAGGAGACGAAGTTGGTGTAGTACATGAGGAGCGTCCGCGGCAGGTTGTCCCACCCCCACACCACGTACTCGACGACCCCATGTGCAGCTTGAACGCCGTCGGCAGCTCCCGCTGCTGCGCCGACACGGTGAAGATGTCCTGCTTGGTCGACATGTACAGCCCCGGGTCCACGATGAGAGGCTTCGCCCGGGTGTCCCTGCAGCGAGCGAGCGTCGAATCACTCGTACGTGGTGGATCAACAAAGAAAAAAATTACAACCCTCCATTTTATAATGTAGTGCGCCCACACATTTCGAGATTCAATTTTAACTACAAATTAGATCAATAATACATGAATTATTTTACTAAAAAAATTATACATTTGAAAACTTCTTTCGAATACAAATTCAAAGGTATTTGTCATGATTCCGCCGCAGTCGTCCATGTTTGATTAAATTTATGATCAGAGTTGAATCTGGAAAAACGTGAAGGCAGTACATCATGAAATTGAGGAAGTAAGCTAGAAGACAGTACTCACTCCATCCGGCCCAGCTTGCTGAAATGCTCCATGAAGCTGATGTTCCTCGGTAGCGTCGAGAATACGTGAAGGATATCTGTGTGACGTACGTGTCGTGTCGCCGCAATTGGATTAGTCAGATCAGATGGTGCACGTGTATACACTATTAGTTTATGCAGGAATAATATGCTCAAGGCAGATCTAGTACGTACCGTCCTGGGTCATGAGCGGGTAGTCGGAGGCAGAGAGGTTGATGAACCAGTCCCAGTCGCGGCTGCGGCGGAGGAGGACGGCGCAGGCATGCAGGGTGTTGGCCACCATCGTCGGCCCGCGGTACGTCACCATGTTGGCGCGCCGGATCACCTCGACGTTGCCGAAGCGCTGGAACACGGTGCTGTTGCCCACCCGCGCCGCCAGCTCCACCCGCTCCCCCGCCGGCGACTCCAGGTCCAGGTGCACCACGTACAGGTTGCGCGGGTGGTAGAGCGCGTGCAGCACCCGCCAGTCCAGGTAGCCCTTGGACCCGGAGACGAGGTAGGCCAGCCGCGGCACGTCCGCGCCCGGGTCGACGATGAAGCTAGCGCTGGTGGCCAGGAGGAACGAGAAGAACGAGGAGGAGATGGGGCGCAGTGACAGTGACGCCGACGATGTGACGGCGAGCGTGACCGTGACGCCGATGAACAGTGAGACGGTGACCGCGACCGAGAGCGCCCACCTGCTGTCGGCCAGCGAAGCGGCAGGAAGCAGCCGGCCGCCGGGGGGGACCTGGCTGCCGACGGCGAGTGGTGCTCGCCACGGCCGTTGTGCCCCATGTCGCTCGCTTGGCCCGACGCCGCAACACAAGGAGGACTTTCGGTGCTCGATCTCAAAGCTCAAAGTGATGAAGAGGGAGGGGCGATGAGAGTCATGAGATGGCGGAGAGGTCACGGGGAGAACCTGGTGTTATATATAGTGCGCTGGCCGGACCGCCGGAGAGAATTGATAAGCAAGCATATCCGGAGTGGCCCGCGCTGCCGGCAAAGTGGCAACGACCCGGCTAACAATGGCGATAACCTCCTTGGTTTCTCGTTGACAATATACCCACCCTTCTCCGCACGCTCGCAAAGCACCTCCTCTCACCCGATGTATACGCTAACGCTTTTGTTGCTTCTTTCTCGTACGTACACTGCCTTCTCCGTACTACATATATACGCTATGCTTTTGTGTCAGGATAATATGCCCTACTCCAAAATCCTCCACCCCCTCTCCCTCTCTCATTGTGCACGTGACCTTTTGTTTGGAAACATTTTACCACTTGCTGTCATACACCCGCGAAAAATGAACTTGCCATACACTCTAATCTGTTTTTAACTTCATTCGTCAACGATTTTGGTTAAGTTCGAAGGATCTGACTTCCGTACGTGTTTTTTAAAACCAAAGCACGTATGGCTCAATCCATTAATTAAGAAAAGAATTATCCGGTTAATTATAAAAAACCGGGCTAAAACCATCGCACCTCGCTGATCAGGCATACACGAGATGCATCGTACACATCACCGCAAGCAGAACCTCGTCCAAGAAGCACATTGACGTCATAGTTATCACTAAGCCACTCCGACTTCACCGCAGGCGACCACCAACCAAGCCGATGCCGCGGAGGACGCAAGAGGACATATGAAATGTTGGAAATATGTCCTATAGGCAATAACTAACACTGGTAGAAAAAAGGCCTTTAGTCCCGGTTCGCAAAGGTCTTTAGTCCCGGCTGTGCAACCGGGACTAAATATGCGCGACTAAAGGAACCCCCCCTTTAGTCGCGCCTCTTACGAACCGCGACTAAAGGCTTTAGTCCCGGTTCTCGTGGCTAACCGGGACTAAAGGTCTCCTCCGCAGGTTTAAACCTGGATTTTTGCGAAATTTTTTTATTTTCAAATTTCTGAATTATTTTAACCTCTAATCTCTAATCACCACCCCTCATCACTGCTCAATTTATCCTCTAATCTCTAATCACCCCTCATCATTCCAAATCATCTAACTTCCCGGACGGCCACCCATCCTCTCACTACTCCAGCCTGAGCACGCTTAATTTCCGGGTTCTATTCTCCCTCGTTTCCAAGTCTGCACTTGTTGTTTTCCTGACAATAGTAGGATGTCAATTCTATTAACCCTCAGGAATTTAGCTTGAGCATGAAGTGACACATTTCACTGTTTGAGTTTAAAACTATTGTTTTAAAAAACAATAATTATTTAGTAACACTAATATTTCTGGAATAATTAGTTTGACCACTGTTTGACCATAGTTTGACCAGATTTGACCAAAATTTAAAAAAACTGAAATAATTATTTAGTAACACTAATATTCTAGAATAATTAGTTTGACCATTGTTTGACCATAGTTTGACCACAATTTGAATTTTTTTGAATTTTTTTGCCTCTCCAGATCTTAAAAGCCCCGTATCTTTTTTTCTGTTAGGTTTTTGAGGGTGAAAATGTTTAACGGGGTCCCCCCGGTTAAATTCGGATGTAACTTTTCGAGTAGATGATTTTTCATATAAAAAACTTTTTCATCCGAGTTCGTATGCAAAAGTTATGCCCATTTTAAGAATTTCCGGGGGTAGAGTTTGGAAATGAGGCCTC
>NC_057805.1:489311280-489313408 GCF_018294505.1 Triticum aestivum | reverse complement strand
AAACCCCTGTAGTCGCGGTTGGCCAGACCAACCGGGACTAAAGGTCTAACCTTTAGTCCCGGTTGGTCTGGCCAACCGCGACTAAAGGTTCGGGCCATTAGTCGCGGTTGGCTAGACCAACCGGGACTAAGGGTCTAACCTTTAATCCCGGTTGGCCTGGCCAACCGCGACTAAAGGCCTTCAGGCAAGCCTGAGGACCTTTAGTCCCGGTTGGCCAGGCCAACCGTGACTAAAGCCCCTCCCGTCCGCCAGCTGTCGACCGAGCGCGCTGGGCCCAGATAGTTGGTCGCGGGTCTCCTCCCGAACCCATGTCAATGGCTAGGAAACTTAACCATCTTTGATCAACGAGCTAGTCAAGTAGAGGCATACTAGTGACACTCTATTTGTCTATGTATTCACACATGTATTATGTTTCCGGTTAATACAATTCTAGCATGAATAATAAACATTTATCATGATATAAGGAAATAAATAATAAGTTTATTATTGCCTCTAGGGCATATTTCCTTCAGTCTCCCACTCGCACTAGAGTCAATAATCTAGATTACACATTAATGATTCTAACACCCATGGAGCCTTGGTGCTGATCATGTTTTGCTCGTGGAAGAGGCTTAGTCAACGGGTCTGCAACATTCAGATCCGTATGTATCTTGCAAATTTCTATGTCTCCCACCTAGACTAAATCCCGGATGGAATTGAAGCGTCTCTTGATGTTCTTGGTTCTCTTGTGAAATCTGGATTCCTTCGCCAAGGCAGTTGCACCAGTATTGTCACAAAAGATTTTCATTGGACCCGATGCACTAGGTATGACACCTAGGTCGGATATGAACTCCTTCATCCAGACTCCTTCATTTGCCGCTTCCGAAGCAGCTATGTACTCCTCTTCACACGTAGATCCCGCCACGACGCTTTGTTTAGAACTGCACCAACTTACAGCTCCACCGTTCAATGTAAACTCGTAACCAGTTTGCGATTTAGAATCGTCCGGATCAGTGTCAAAGCTTGGATCAACATAACCATTTACGATGAGCTCTTTGTCACCTCCATAAACGAGAAACATATCCTTAGTCCTTTTCAGGTATTTCAGGATGTTCTTGACCGCTGTACAGTGATCCACTCCTGGATTACTCTGGTACCTCCCTGCTAGACTTATAGCAAGGCACACATCAGGTCTGGTACGCAACATTGCATACATGATAGAGCCTATGGCTGAAGCATAGGGAACATCTTTCATTTTCTCTCTATCTTCTGCAATGGTCGGGCATTGAGTCTTACTCAACTTCACACCTTGTAACACAGGCAAGAACCCTTTCTTTGCTTGATCCATTTTGAACTTCTTCAAAACTTTGTCAAGGTATGTGCTTTGTGAAAGTCCAATTAAGCATCTTGATCTATCTCTATAGATATTGATGCCCAATATATAAGCAGCTTCACCGAGGTCTTTCATTGAAAAACTCTTATTCAAGTATCCCTTTATGCTATCCAGAAATTCTATATCATTTCCAATCAACAATATGTCATTCACATATAATATCAGAAATGCTATAGAGCTCCCACTCACTTTCTTGTAAATACAGGCTTCTCCAAAAGTCTGTACAAAACCAAATGCTTTGATCACACTATCAAAGCGTTTATTCCAACTCCGAGAGGCTTGCACCAGTCCATAAATGGATCGCTGGAGCTTGCACACTTTGTTAGCTCCCTATGGATCGACAAAACCTTCCGGTTGCATCAAATACAACTCTTCTTCCAGAAATCCATTTAGGAATGCAGTTTTGACATCCATTTGCCAAATTTCATAATCATAAAATGCGGCAATTACTAACATGATCCGGACAGACTTAAGCATCGCTATGGGTGAGAAGGTCTCATCGTAGTCAATCCCTTGAACTTGTCAATTCGGATGTAACTTTTCGAGTAGATGATTTTTCATATAAAAAACTTTTTCATCCGAGTTCGTATGCAAAAGTTATGCCCATTTTAAGAATTTCCAGAGAGATTTTGCAAATAAAGTCGAAATTCATATTTGTTAATTTTCCCAACAACTAGACCACATATCACATGGAAAACTTATTTTATTTTATTTTATTTTTTGACATTTCCATCATTTTCTTTTGTTTTTTCTAAA
>NC_057805.1:489310222-489311270 GCF_018294505.1 Triticum aestivum | reverse complement strand
TTGACCGCTGTCCAGTGATCCACTCCTGGATTACTTTGGTACCTCCCTGCTAGACTTATAGCAAGGCACACATCAGGTCTGGTACGCAACATTGCATACATGATAGAGCCTATGGCTGAAGCATAGGGAACATCTTTCATTTTCTCTCTATCTTCTGCAATGGTCGGGCATTGAGTCTTACTCAACTTCACACCTTGTAACACAGGCAAGAACCCTTTCTTTGCTTGATCCATTTTGAACTTCTTCAAAACTTTGTCAAGGTATGTGCTTTGTGAAAGTCCAATTAAGCATCTTGATCTATCTCTATAGATCTTGATGCCCAATATATAAGCAGCTTCACCGAGGTCTTTCATTGAAAAACTCTTATTCAAGTATCCCTTTATGCTATCCAGAAATTCTATATCATTTCCAATCAACAATATGTCATTCACATATAATATCAGAAATGCTACAGAGCTTCCACTCACTTTCTTGTAAATACAGGCTTCTCCAAAAGTCTGTACAAAACCAAATGCTTTGATCACACTATCAAAGCGTTTATTCCAACTCCGAGAGGCTTGCACCAGTCCATAAATGGATCGCTGGAGCTTGCACACTTTGTTAGCTCCCTTTGGATCGACAAAACCTTCCGGTTGCATCAAATACAACTCTTCTTCCAGAAATCCATTCAGGAATGCAGTTTTGACATCCATTTGCCAAATTTCATAATCATAAAATGCGGCAATTACTAACATGATCCGGACAGACTTAAGCATCGCTACGGATAAGAAGGTCTCATCGTAGTCAATCCCTTGAACTTGGCAATTCGGATGTAACTTTTCGAGTAGATGATTTTTCATATAAAAAACTTTTTCATCCGAGTTCATATGCAAAAGTTATGCCCATTTTAAGAATTTCCAGAGAGATTTTGCAAATAAAGTCAAAATTCATATTTGTTAATTTTCCCAACAACTAGACCACATATCACATGGAAAACTTATTTTATTTTATTTTTTTGACATTTCCATCATTTTCTTTTGTTTTTTCTAAAACTGAAAAGGCGATCCCG
>NC_057805.1:489301461-489310212 GCF_018294505.1 Triticum aestivum | reverse complement strand
TAACCTTTAGTCCCGGTTGGTCTGGCCAACCGCGACTAAAGGCCTTCGGGCCAGCCTGAGGACCTTTAGTCCCGGTTGGCCAGGCCAACCGGGACTAAAGCCCCTCCCGTTCGCCAGCTGTCGACCGAGCGCGCTGGGCCCAGATAGTTGGTCGCGGGTCTCCTCCCGAACCGCGACTAAAGACCCCTTTGGTCGCGGTTCGATTATTTTGGGGACTAATGGGGGCGTATGGAAGCCTCTTTTTCTACTAGTGTAACAAACATGCCTGTGCATTATAACGGGAGAAAAGTAATATCATACAGACCTAGCGCAATAAGCATAGCTCAAGAACCCCTCCGAGTAGGTGCATGTCCCGTATGTGAACATAGTGTCCCACATGTATCATCGCTTATCCTCCTTCCCCTCCCGCCGACAGTGGTCGTGGTGTACGCGTAATAGGAACGCCTTTGAGCATAGTGTCCCCATAGGTGCATGTCCTGCATTTGAACATAGTGCCCCACATGTATCATCGCTTATCCTCCTTCCCGTCCCGCCGACAGTGGTCGTGGTGTATGCCTAATAGGAACACCTTTGAGCATGGTTAATCTTAAGACGATGAGTTTGGCCATCGCATGACTCGCTATCATTCAACTGCGCTAGTGAAAGAAGTGTTTAACGAAACTTCAAAAATTAATCTCATTGAGACGATAGACGTGAGTGCCGTCATCCGCGAGCTCTACTCCCTCCAAACAGTGAAAGGAGAGGAAGGAAAAAATTACTCATTGCCTAGCCCTCATAATCTGTCTGACTACAAATAAATCCATTCTCAGCCATAGTACGAAATAACTTCACATGATCTTTATGACTACATAATAAATCCAGTCTATGTATTAGCACAAAAATTGCTTTGATTTTGTGGCGTGTGTGCTAGATTTTCAATGCAGATGTTATCCCATTTTCTAAAAAATGAATAATCAAAGCTTGTGGTCTAGGAAGTTACTTGTTATCGCATGCCTACTTGGCAGAATGTATTGTGGGTATTTGCCAGAATCACTCGATTTTATTTTCCATGCTTTTATTTATAATGACACGATTACGCAAGCACGAATTTTCAATATAATTTCCTTCCGTGGGGAATAATCTTGGGCAGTTTCCATGTGTCAGTCAATTTCCTTTCTTTTTGAACGATTCTTTCCATTCAATATAATTTCCTTCCTTTATAATATATACACAAACCTCCCATCGTTGCCATCCTTCCTTTCACATTTCCTTTAACCATAGCATGCAAGTATTTTTCAAGAAACTCCTGCACGTCCAACCCTTGACATGTGGAACCCATCCTTCCTTCCTAAGACAAAGCATGTAAGTATTTTTCAAGAGACTCCTGCACGTCCAACCCTTGACATGTGAACCCATCCTTCCTTCCTAAGACAAAGCATGCACGTATTTTTAAGAAACTCCTGCACGTCCAATCCTTGACATGTGAACCCATCCTTCCTTCCTAAGACAAGCCACAAGATTTCTTTTAATTGTTGATCCTTCCTTTAACCCCACCAACACGTCCCATCCTTGCCATTTAAATGTCCTTTAAATCCATCCATCCTTCCTAAGGCCACACAATTCCTTTTAATTGTTGATCCTTCCTTTGATACACGGCCACCAAGACATCCCACATAATTCCTTTTAATTGTGGAAATGCATCCTTCCTTTAATGCCTCGAAGGCAACCCGCAATTACGTTTCGCCAGTTCACTTCTTGCTGAAATTTCATGTAAATTACAAAGTATATAAATTGGTAGGAATAACTCTAAATAAGCGAGGTGGGACAAATTAATATCTAATCCCTCCGTCCCATAATATAAGAGCGTTTTTTACACTAGTGTAGTGTCAAAAACGCTCTTATATTACGGGGCGGAGGGAGTATATGTTAGCCCAGTTGGTTGCAGCTATTGGGACAAAAGGAGAGTTCATGAGTTCAATTCCGACACAACCATTTACTTTTGCTATTTCATGCGTGGCCCATGGATGGAGCTTTCTATCCGAAAAAATTGCCCATAAAAACAATCATATTTTTATTACTTCATGTACATGCGGGAAAAAATTCAGAAAATGCCCACAAAACAATTTTTTTTAATCAATCGATGGATTAACGGAAAAATAATTTGATTGAAGGTTGGTGGGCACATGGAGGCCCAACTGGGCTAGATGCCCCCTCAATCTCTGGTCATGAAAGGAGAAAAGAAACTCAGTAAGTTCAGTGAACACAATGATGATTTTTATTGTTCTGAACATCTCCGCAACAAACGAGTAATATCTTTAAGTATATATGCAATAATATTCTTTGGAAGCACATGGTGCACCTATGTCCATACTTCTATTATGTTCCTCGACCAATCGCACATTTTCTTTCATCACCATCTCAAGTTTCAACTCGATTTGGTTGTTCTTCATTTCAATTCTTGCGTGATGTGTCAGCGGGCCAATCTTTCAACGAGAGTGGAGATAAATATCGATTTAGTGCATTTTGACCTTGACGATCCGGCTATACCATACTCGATGATACGACTCTCCAATCGCTAAACCAATCTCCGATGGTTATTGATCTTACCATAGGCACGATCAACCTGAACAACGAGGGTCAAGTTCCTGCAAGCAACCAAAGAAACGACAAGAACTATGATAATGCAATCTGAATTGTTGATATGATTTAAGCATGAGACAATGGTATGTTTCCTGACAGAAGATCTGAATAAGAGGGTAGTCCTACAGGTCTCACATATGCAAATTGTAGCAAAGCTAAACAATGTCTAAAAAAAGCCCGAGTTAAACCCTAGACATGCTATTACTATTTACTGGAGGTCGAAAGGAGCGTGATGCCGCCTGGATGTATCCCTGGCTGATGGATAAATTGGGAGCCTCACCTTCCTTTCCTTGGTTCCCTTTCGAACTTCTATTGCCGGGTGGATATATGATGATACCACCTTTTACATGCTCCCATGCTACAAAGTTAAAGAAATCATATTTAGATGTTTCAAACAATCAATTTTTTTGGATGTTCATACAACATATGTCTATAACCCCTAAAAAATTCAGATCAAAAATTCAAAATATACATTGAGAAACAAAAAAGACAAATCTATCTATGAATAATGCCATTTCTGACACTATTCATTCTTGATTTGTCATTTTTGTTTCTCAATGGCTATTTCGAATTTGGATCTGATTTTTTACGGGTTGTAGACATATGACTTGTGAATATCCACACACAAAATCGGAATTTTTTGAAACATTTAAATGTGATTTCTCAGAAGTTGTATCATGATAGCATATGGGGTGTGGTATCACCTAATATTTTCCCTTCTGTTACCATAGAAAAAGCCCAATTAAAATTCACTTGTTTTTTTTTGTGCGGAAGAAAAAAAAATCACGTGGTTGCTACACACATGGCCCCACGGTCCACCTCCTTGTGTTAATAATTTGCATTGTACGCATGCAAAGACATGCACATGTTGTATGTGTTTCCTTGCACATGCAAAGCCAAACTTGTGCACGCTTGTGGCTGCTACTCCGTGGCTACATGAGATCAGCCTCACTTTGCTTGGATATTTGACATCATGTTTTTTATACGTGTAAATATTCTTTGACCGATCTCTGTATTTTGACACGCGGCTTGTACAAGTCTTCGACTGTTCTACATAAGATAGAAGATTGTGTCGTATTTCTGTTTCGGGCAATAAAATAATAATTCATATAATTTCTATTATAATTCATTGATAATTTTCTTTATGTATAACAACTATTGTTATTATTGTAGGGTGTAGGAGATATGCCCTAGAGGCAATAATAAGAGTTATTATTTATCTCCAAATTTATAATTAGTGTTTATGTTCCGTGATATAGTTGCAATGGTCCTTGAGCCCGTATATCCATAAAGGATCAGACGAAAACCCATGTGAATGTGTGAAATAATAAACGGTAAATATATTCCTAATCGTCCCTCTAAGCCTGCTTAAGTGTTGCATGATGGTCACATTTTCATGATCATGGCATGACTATGCCAACAACTTTGAGGACACAATGTAGAAGAACACTTGTGTTGAATTGACCCAATTGATGTTATGCTTTGAGATACATTCGTCACGAGTTAACAAACAAAGTTATACATTTGCATAATTTCTTAGACCATGAGAGTATCTAGTTTCTTAATACTTGCTTCGTGAACTTTGGGGTTTGTTAAATGTCATCTGTAATAGGGTGGCTATTACGACACCTTACGAGTTCACAAAAAAGTATGACAAGGGACTAGATAGCTGAAGATTGGGATTTGCTTCTCCGACGATGGAGAGATATTCTTAGGGACCTCTCGGTGTTACAGTATCCATCACGTCTCGCCAAACACAATTTGATTTGATCACAAGGGTGTCGTAAAGCGGGAACGAGAAAAGAGAACAAAACCTTTAACGATAAAACTGGCATAGTGAACAAGTTATTGATTCACGGGGATGCCGATAAATATCGTCTCAGGTATTTGTAACATATCACGAAGCAACATGAACAACATATGGTAACAAAAGGTTCACTCGAATATTTATTCGTGTGGGTATAGTGGTCCATATGGATGTCTAGGGTTATGCTATTGATCATTGATCGGAAGGGGGTTCTGGTCTTGTGTGTACTTCACTGAACCTACAAGGTCACACACTTAAGGGTCATCTATCTATTGAGTACTAGACAGCGAGTCTGAGAGAAAGTCGGCGGAAAAGTTTTGGAGAGAAAACCGGAAGTGTTTCGGAGAAACCAAAACTTCTTTCAGGTTAAAGCACCATACTGGGAACGTTTCGGACGATGTCTGGTCATTCTAGAGGGTATCGTAAATGTTCTTGCCCTGCCTGGAATTTTTCGGAGGGAACACACGAGCAAAAACATCTTGTCCCGGCGTGAGGGGATAAGACCCCGCGATTCGTGAGATTTCTTTATAGGGGCACCTCCTTTAGATGGCAGCCCCTTTCGTGGATTTTTGTTGGGGGAGGCGGCTCATTTGGGGAGCACCTCCAACAAATGGTGGAGCGTGTTTTGGGGGAGGTGGGGCCCCCATGAGGGAGCCCCAAGTGTGGCCAGCCATGGATGGAACCCCCCCTCCCCATGGGGCTTTATCCCACCTTTCGTCGATTGCTTTTTGGCCTCCCTCCACCCCTTGCTCACACTATAAATGGAGGTGGAGAGGGCTCTCCATTTCACTCGAGTTTCTAATCACAAAGCTATGCCTCCATGAAATAGTTTCGTAGTGCCGAAAGGTTGTCCGGTTTCCGGTAGGTATTAGTCCTAGACGGTGAACCTCTGCTGGATAGGTGACCCCGGATGTGTGCAACCCGGTAAAGAGATTGTACGTTCGATATACGGTTCGAGGGGCTGTCCGGAGGACTGGTTGAGGGACCGTTCGAGGGAGAAAATCCTCGCTATTGGGAGGTTGTAAAATCCTAGATGCAGGGATCTACACCTACGATCTTCACCAACTCTACTTCCGCTGCACTAGGAGTTGGCAGTGATCAGATCAAACCTTGTATGCATCTTCATAGTGGTCCTGACGTGTTCGTAGTACGGATTTTTTTTTGTTCTCTCCTGCGTTACCCTACAGTGGCATCATGAGCCATGCTCTTAATAATATAACTTCTTGTCTTTATTAGTTATAGAAGTAATTCAAATGAACAAATGATAAGTGTGCACAAAATGGTTAAATGTCATTTAGTTTATCAATATCATTATAATATCTCACGCTTATCTGAGGTCTGGGTTTAAGTACGCCACTGAGGTTGAGAGGGAGAGGCTAGGGCATTTTCTGATTAGTGTCATCTGTGTATAGATCCAGTCCTAACAATCATGTATAGCCCAATGTAATGTTATCTCTGATTTCTGTTGTCAATATTACTACTCATGCTTACTGATTTGTGTTTGTCATTTATGTATAGAACCAGTCCTAACAATCATATATGGTCAATCTACAATTCATGCTTACTAATGTTATCTTTGCTTTATTAGTGTGCATCGGGAGTATTCATATGCTGGATTGCTTCTTTGGAGTGCAAATCAAGCTGGTGTACCTTGGGAGGTGAAGAATAATAAGCTTGAGAAAAAGTTGGACGATCTTACTTTAAAACTTGCTCTGCAAAGGAGAGTGTTGGTATTTTTTGGCTTTATTGCTTTTGTGTTGCTCTGCAAGTATGCTTGTTCCTGCCAGTAGAAGGACGAATATTTTTGCAACCCGCAGTTCCTTGTTTCTCTGAACAATCAGATTTTATAATACTTTTCCTTTGTTTTCTTTCTGATGGTAGTGGATTATTTGCTCCTAGCTGTGTGGATTTTCAAATGTAGGCAGTTGGTGAGGAAAGAAAGTTGGTGGAAATATCCAAACTAGACAAAATAATAGAGACATTAACCCCAGAATGTGCTGCAGCTAAATTAGCCCGAAAAGAAAAAATTGTGACTCCAAAGGCAATTGGATGATTCTTTGAGAAATATAGCTATGTTGTGCAGTAACAAGATTTCAAAAGCAGAAGAACAGAAAGAGAACTCTAATCTGAAGTTGTGAAGGCTTATCTCCTTTTAGGAAACAAGTCTGACATCATAAAATAATAAGTAATGTCTTTTTTGTTAATTAACTGACTTGTTTTCTTGAATATAAAAAATTCTGCCTCGATTGGTCTTTCGGACCGGGAGCAGATGCGCATGTTTGTAAACTTTATTTTGAATCGAGTGGAGAGTTGCAGTGCTTTATATACATCTTTAGCTGCTTCAACTGCCAAAACTAAAATTGCAGGGAATCTCAACAAGGAAATATCTGTCGCCTATTCCTCTTGTAGCAGTGCAAGCTGCCCTGAATCCAGCGGACAAGAATTTCTTTTGTCAAGCCCACCATATGAGTTGAGCAGGTCACGAAGATCGTCATCGGTTCCGACGAGAACAAAAAGCCACCATAGTGCACCGCTGATGGCTCCGTTCTCAAGATCTCCCGGAAGAAGGTCGTGAACACATCGACGTCTCTTGCAAAAAAATTACCATACACGCTAATAGAATAGTATGGAAACGTGTTCGCCTATGGATGATGGATACAAGTCTAGATCAAATAATGCAATACTTTTTCTCAAAAATAAATAAATATATGTGATGTGTGGGAAATAAGGAAGCATTTTTTTTATGTACCGACTCGGGTACAACGAGAATGAAGATGCACGTCCAAGATTACTGATATTATACTATGATTTTTAAACATATTAGGAAATAGTCGCGCCTTTGCTCTCTATGCAATATGCAATGCTAAACTATTGCGTTTTCAATAAATTGAATTCCAATATTATTAGGATATCATTATTTCATTTTCCCTATATACATGATTTTTTGCATTATGTATAAGATTACTTTAGACGTGCGTTGCAACGCTTACTAATTTATTTAGATGTAGACTCGTTTTACTTTGGACAGTGTTTTGTTACAATACTTACCAGACAAGCAAACTTGTCTTCGGTTGCGTTGTGTTACTCCCACTATAACCCGCCTAATCAAACCTTTGCCTGAATTTGAGGGTGGGCCCGCACCTCACTAATCTCCATTTAAAACCTGAAACTTCGAGAACCGAGCGAGATTTTGTTTGGGCCGTGGGCAACCAAGCTTAAGCTAGGATGGGGGATGTCCGGATCATGTCCAGGCGCCTGGTCCGCCTGAAATCAAGCACCTTCCGGCCTCCGGCGCCGAGTTCGTCCACGCCGTGGCGCCGGGTGTCACCGTCATGGACGTCACCGCCCCGTTATGCATCCCGCGGGTGTTCTGGTCCTTCTTCCCGCTCAACGGGGTGATTAGCGCAGAGGCCGCCGCGGGCTCCCGCCCGGTCCTGGCCGCGCAGGTCACCGAGCTCGACAACGGCGTCTTTGTTGCCATGTCCCTCAACCACAGGATGGCCGAGAAAACCACCTTCTGGCACCTGTTCAAACTTGGTCGGAGATGAACCGGCGTAGTGTAAACGACGACCGCGAGTGCGAGATATCCTCGCCGTTGCCGGTGTTTGACAGGTGGTTCCCCGACAGCGGGCTCGACGGCGGCCGTCGGTAGTCACGGGGTTGTGTCCCCCCGGTCCACCGGGATTGGCTGGGGACGCAGGTGTGGACGCCCTCTACTGTGGGGTATCGACCCAGGTCTCATGACTGATGCCGGGCTAGGAAGGAAAGGAGATCTCTTTCTTTCCTCCTTTCATGGTTGGTGCTTCGTGATGTGGACGGATGGTGGTGGTGTTGGGAAACGTAGCATGCAATTTCAAAAAAAATTCCTACGCTCACGCAAGATCTATCTAGGAGATGCATAGCAACAAGGGGGGAAGAGTGTGTCCACGTACCATCGTAGACCAAAAGCGGAACCGTTTGACAACGCGGTTGATGTAGTCGAACTTCTTCTAGCTCGACCGATCAAGTACCGAACATACGGCACCTCCGAGTTCTGCACACGTTCAACGCGATGACGTCCCTCGCCCTCTTGATCCAGCGAGGTGTCGAGGAAGTAGATGAGTTCCGTCAGCACGACGGCGTGGTGACGGTGATGGTGAAGTGATCCGTGCAGGGCTTCGCCTAAGCACTACGAAGATATGACCGGAGGCGTAAACTGTGCAGGGGGGGCGCCGCATACGGCTAACGATTGTTGTTGTGTGTTCTAGGCGCCCCCTCCCCACGTATATATAGGTTGGAGGGGGAGGGGAGCAGCCATGGGGTGCCCCAAGTATTTGGAATCCTAC
>NC_057805.1:489287437-489301148 GCF_018294505.1 Triticum aestivum | reverse complement strand
CTTTACCTCTCGACCATTTCGAGACTCCTCGTCATATCTGTGATCTCATCCGGGACTCCGAACAACATTCGGTCACCAAATCATATAACTCATATAATACTAAATCGTCATCGAACGTTAAGCTTGCGGACCCTATGGGTTCGAGAACTATGTAGACATGACCGAGACACTTCTCCGGTCAATACCCAATAGCGGAACCTGGATGCTCATATTGGTTCCTACATATTATACGAAGATCTTTATCGGTCGAACCGTTATGACAACATACGTTATTCCCTTTGTCATCGGTATGTTACTTGCCCGATATTTGATCGTCGGTATCTTCATACCTAGTTCAATCTCGTTACCGGCAAGTCTCTTTACTCGTTTCGTAATACATCATCCTGCAACTAACTCATTAGTCACTTTGCTTGCAAGGCTTCTTATGATGTGTATTACCTAGAGGGCCCAAAGATACATCTCCGATACTCGGAGTGACAAATCCTAATCTCGATCTATGCCAACCCAACAAACACCTTCGGAGATACCTGTAGAGCATCTTTATAATCACCCAGTTATGTTGTGACGTTTGATAGCACACAAGGCATTCCTCTGGTATCCGGGAGTTGCATAATCTCATAGTCGAAGGAATATGTATTTGACATGAAGAAAGCAATAGCAATAAAACTGAATGATCAATATGCTAAGCTAACGGATGGGTCATGTCCATCACATCATTCTCCTAATGTGTGATCCCATTATCAAATGACAACTCATGACCATGGTTAGGAAACCTTAACCATCTTTGATCAACGAGCTAGTCAAGTAGAGGCTCACTAGGGACACAATGTTTGTCTATGTATTCACACATGTATTAAGGTTTCCGATCAATACAATTCTAGCATGAATAATAAACATTTATCATGAATAAGGAGATATAAAATAACAACTTTATTATTGCCTCTAGGGCATATTTCCTTCAGTCTCCCACTTGCACTAGAGTCAATAATCTAGATTACATAGTAATGGTTCTAACACCCATGGAGTCTTGGTGTTGATCATGTTTTGCTCATGGAAGAGGCTTAGTCAACGGGTCTGCAACATTCAGATCCATATGTATTTTGCAAATCTCTATGTCTCCCTCCTTGACTTGATCACGGATGGAGTTGAAGCGTCTCTTGATGTGTTTGGTTCTTTTGTAAAAATCTGGATTCCTTTGCTAAGGCAATTGCTCCAGTATTGTCACAAAAGATTTTCATTGGACCCGATGCACTAGGTATTACACCTAGATCGGATATGAACTCCTTCATACAGACTCCTTCATTTGCTGCTTCCGAAGCAGCTATGTACCCCGCTTCACATGTAGATCCCGCCACGACGCTCTGCTTGGAACTGCACCAACTGACAGCTCCACCATTCAATATAAATACGTATCCGGTTTGTGACTTAGAGTCGTCTGAATCAGTGTCAAAGCTAGCATGGACGTAACCATTTACGACGAGCTCTTTGTCACCTCCATAAACGAGAAACATATCCTTGGTCCTTTTCAGGTACTTCAGGATGTTCTTGACCGCTGTCATGTGATCCACTCCCGGATTACTTTGGTACCTCCCTGCTATACTTATAGCAAGGCACACATCAGGTCTGGTACACAACATTGCATACATGATAGAACCTATGGCTGAGGCACAGGAAATGACTTTCATTTTCTCTCTATCTTCTGCAGTGGTCGGGCATTGAGTCTGAATCAACTTCACACCTTGTAACACAGGAACAACCCTTTCTTTGACTGATCCATTTTGAACTTCTTCAAAACTTTATCAAGGTATGTGCTTTGTGAAAGTCCTATTAAGCGTCTTGATCTATCTCTATAGATCTTGACGCCCAATATATAAGCAGCTTCACCGAGGTCTTTCGTTGAAAAACATTTATTCAAGTATCCTTTTATGCTATCCAGAAATTCTACATCATTTCCAATCAACAATATGTCATCCACATATAATATTAGAAATGTTACAGAGCTCCCACTCACTTTCTTGTAAATACAGACTTCTCCGAAAGTCTGTATAAAACTATATGCTTTGATCACCTCATCCAAGCGTATATTCCAGCTCCGAGATGCTTGCAGCAGTCCATAGATGGATCGCTAGAGCTTGCACACTTTGTTAGCACCTTTAGGATCGACAAAACCTTCTGGTTGCATCATATACAACTCTTCTTTAAGAAATCCATTAAGGAATGCAGTTTTGAAGTCCATTTGCCAGATTTCATAATCATAAAATACGGCAATTGCTAACATGATTCGGACAGACTTAAGCATCGCTACGGGTGAGAAGTTCTCATCGTAGTCAACTCCTTTAACTTGTCGAAAACCTTTTGCAACAAGTCGAGCTTTGTAGACAGTAATATTACCATCAGCGTCAGTCTTCTTCTTGAAGATCCATTTATTCTCTATGGCTCGCCGATCATCGGGCAAGTCCACCAAAGTCCATACTTTGTTCTCATACATGGATCCTATCTCAGATTTCATGGCCTCAAGCCATTTATCAGAATCTGGGGTCATCATAGCTTCTTCATAGTTCGTAGGTTCGCCATGGTCTAGTAACATGACTTCCAGAACAGGATTGCCGTACCACTCTGGATATAAAGTTGCTATAAAATGATTGTAAAACATCCAAGAATGATAATATAAGAGCATGAATACTTCATAAATTATAGATACGTTGGAGACGTATCACATGGCACACTGAACTATCGAGTAGTCAGTGGATCGAGCTTGCCAGACGTTCATAACATCAGCATCTGCTCCTGCAGCAGGCCTTTCACCTAGCAGTGCATCAAGAACATAATTCTTCTGTGCAGCAATGAGGATAATCCTCAAGTTACGGAGCCAGCCTGTGTAGTTACTACCATCATCTTTCAACTTAGCTTTCTCTAGGAACGCATTAAAATTCAAGGGAACGGTAGCACGGGCCATTGATCTACAATATAGATATGCAAATACTATCAGGACTAATTTCATGATAAATTAAGTTCAATTAATCAAATTACTTAAGAACTCCCACTTAGATAGACATCCCTCAAGTCATCTAAATGATATGTGATCCAAATCAACTAAACCATGTTCGATGATCACGTGAGATGGAGTAGTCATCAATGATGAACATCTCTATGTTGATCATATCTACTATATGATTGACGTTCGACCTTTCGGTCTCCAGTGTTCTGAGGCCATGTCTGTACATGCTAGGCTCGTCAAGTTTAACCTGAGTATTCCGCATGTGCAAAACTGTTTTGCACCCGTTGTATGTGAACATAGAGTCTATCACACCCGATCATCACGTGGTGTCTCAACACGAAGAACTGTCGCAACAGTGCATACTCAGGGAGAACAATTATACCTTGAAATTTAGTGAAGGGGTCATCTTATAATGCTACCACCGTACTAAGCAAAATAAGATGCATAAAAGATAAACATCACATCCAATCAAAATATGTGACATGATATGGCCATCATCATCTAGTGCTTTTGATCTCCATCTCCAAAGCATCGTCATGATCTCCATCGTCACCGGCTCGAAACCTTGATCTCCATCGTACCGTCGTGGTCGTCTTGCCAACTATTGCTTCTACAACTATCGCTAACGCATAGTGATAAAGTAAACCAATTACATGGCGTTTGAATTTCATACAATAAAGAGACAACCATAAGGCTCCTGCCGGTTGCCGATAACTTTTACAAAGCATGATCATCTCATACAATAACGTATATCACATCATGTCTTGACCATATCACATCACAACATGCCCTCCAAAAACAAGTTAGACGTCCTCTACTTTGTTGTTGCAAGTTTTACGTGGCTGCTACGGGCTTCTAGCAAGAACTGTTCTTACCTACGCATCAAAACCACAACGGTGTTTCCTCAAGTTTGCTGTTTTAACCTTCAACAAGGACCGGCCGCAGTCAAATTCGATTCAACTAAAGTAGGAGAAACATACACCCGCCAGCCACCTTTATGCAAAGCTAGTTGCATGTCTGTCGGTGGGACCGGTCTCATGAACGTGGTTATGTAAGGTTGGTCCGGACCGCTTCATCTAACAATATCGTCGAATCAAAATAAGACGTTGGTGGTAAGCAGTATGACTATCACCGCCCACAACTCTTTGTGGTCTACTCGTGCATATCATCTACGCGTAACCTGGCTGTGATACCACTGTTGGGTAACGTAGCATGCAATTTCAAAAAAAATACTATGCTCACGCAAGGTCTATGTAGGAGATGCATAGCAACGAGGGGGGGAAGAGTGTGTCCACGTACCCTCGTAGACCGAAAGTGGAAGCATTTGTGGTTGATGTAGTCGAACTTCTTCTAGCTCCGACCGGTCAAGTACCGAACGTACGAGACCTCCGAGTTCTGCACACGTTCAGCGCGATGACGTCCCTCGCCCTCTTTATCCAGCAAGGTGTCGAGGAAGTAGATGAGTTCCGTCAGCACGATGGCGAGGTGATGGTGATGGTGAAGTGATCCGCGCAGGGCTACACCTAAGCACTACGAAGATATGACCGGAGGCATAAACTGTGTAGGGGGGCGCCGCACACGGCTAACGATTGTTGTTGTGTGTTCTAGGTGCCCCCTCCCCAGGTATATATAGGTCGGAGGGGGAGGGGAGCAGCCATGGGGCGCCCCAAGTAGGAGGAATCCTACTTGGGGTCCTCTCCCAATTCGGCCTCTGTCGGTGTCAAAACCGGCGGATCTTGGGTAGGGGGTCCCGAACTGTGCGTCCAAGGCGGATGGTAACAGGAGGCGGGGGACACGATGTTTACCCAGGTTCGGGCCCTCTCTATGGAGGTAATACCCTACTTCCTGCTTAATTGATCTTGATGATATGAGTATTACAAGAGTTGATCTACCACGAGATCGTAAAGGCTAAACCCTAGAAGCTAGCCTATGGTATGATTGTTTTTTGTCCCACGGACTAAACCTCCGGTTTATATAGACACCGGAGGGGGCTAGGGTTACACAGAGTCGGTTACAAGGGAGGAGATCTACATATCCGTATTGCCAAGCTTGCCTTCCACGCCAAGGAGAGTCCCATCCGGACACGGGACGAAGTCTTCAATCTTGTATTTTCATAGTCCAATAGTCCGGCCAAAGGATATAGTCCGGCTGTCCGAGGACCCCCTAATCCAGGACTCCCTCAGTAGCCCCTGAACCAGGCTTCGATGACAATGAGTCTGGCGCGCAGATTGTCTTCGGCATTGCAAGGCGGGTTCCTCCTCCGAATATTCCATAGAAGATTTTGAACACATGGATAGTGTCCGGCTCTGGAAAACAAATTCCACATACCACCTTAGAGAGAATAATATTTCCACAAATCTAATCTGCTGACAGCTTTTCTTAATGTGACGTTCTGCCGTGGTCTGGTCATGACGAACCGTTTTTCTGAGCCTGCCACTGCATGTGTCGTGAGGCGGTTTTATTGGCACATCCTGTCGAAGCAGAGATCGTGTTCCCCTTATCACGGGATTCTCATCAATACGGGTGTGGGTAACCCGATCGTACCCGCTGGCACAACTCCTCGATTTTAGGCAAGTTCCAGACGGTCGTGCAGAGGGCGCTTGATATTCACCCTTTTTATAAAGGGGTCAAGGCATGTCCTTTTCTTTTTGCGCTTGATCTTTCCCTTCTCCTACCTCGAATTCCAGCGCCCAAGGCGGAGGCTAAGCGCATCGGACCTTCAATCATGTCTGGATCCAACCTTCAAGGCTGGTGGGTGGCCTCCTCCGTCACAGAGGAGGACATCAAGAAGCTAAGAGAAGCCAGGTATCTGACCACCGAAATCTCGCACAGGCTGCCTGCTCAAGGGCAGGTCATCCCCACTCCCGAACCTAACGAGAGTGTAGTATTTGTTTCCCACTTCCTCTGAGGGCTAGGCTTTAGTCTTGACCCCTTTGTTAGAGGGCTTATGTTCTATTACAGGCTCGATTTCCATGATCTGGCTCCGGATTCCATCCTTCACATCTCGTCGTTTATCGTCGTGTGTGAGGCCTTCCTCCGCATCGCCCCACACTTCGGCTATGGCTCAAGACCTTCAATGTGAAGCCGAAGCTAATCGATGGGCGACACGCAGAGTGCGGAGGCGCCATAATAGGCAAAGGTGTCGATGCTCCATGGCCAAAGGGATCCTTCCCGGAGATGCCCAACTTATGGCAGCGGGAGTGGTTTTACATCACGGCTCCCCGAAGTACTAAGTGGGTAGCTGCCCCTGCCTTCCGTTCGGGCCCCCTGCCATAACTGGCGTCATGGGTCAACAAGGGGCTGGACTGGGGGCCGGCTAATGACGTGCTGACATTGCAGAGTCGCATCCGGGATCTCCTCAAGAGAGACGTCAGCCTTGTCAAGGTAATGCAAGTCATGCTAGTTCGTCGGGTCCTGCCATGCCAACGTCGATCTCTCCGTATGTGGGAGTTCAACCCGGAAGGACCGCGAACCATTCAGCAATTCTTCGGCGTGACGCTCGAAGAGATGTACAGATTGTTCTTCGGATCACGAATAAAGTGTCCGGACACCACCGAGGATGCGGGCCTAAACTGCAATCGTCCAGACACCCAAGTAAGTAATTCTTCGGCCAAACATGTTGTCTCTTTATTTATCATAACATCATTCTGAAAAGTCGGTCTTTGACCAGGACTGGATAAAAAAGGCGAAGATGATCAGGTGTCCGGCCCCCCTTCCCGAAGGCTCACCGGATCATGTACTAGCCAGGATGCTTGAGCTCGCGCCTTATCAAGCGCCATCACGGGAAGATAAAGGGAGGAATAAAGAAGCCGAAAGCGGGCCTCACTCATCATTCATTCAAACCGGGGGAATTAGTGCCTCCGCGAAGGAGGATAACTGGGGAGAAGAATCTAAAATTCCGTCTCCCCAAGGAAGGAAGAGGACCGCATCTGAAGACTTGGAAACAATGGTTTCCAAGCGAGGGAAGAAACCTTTGTCAGGGGGCCCTACCCCGGAGGGCATCCTTACCGCACAATGCCCGCAAGGGGACCAGCCCTCCACCGAGCTGTAAGTAAACAAAAGTACTTTATAGTAAATATATCTTACTTTATTTCCGAGGGCAATAACCGAGACATATGTCTTGTAGTTCGGATCGTAGCCCTTCTCGACAGAGTTCGTCTTTGGGGGATCTTCTTCCGGAGATGATGGAGAGCGAAACGCCTCCCCATGCCTCCCCGCCTCATGTGGCGGACGACCCAGATGTGTCGTCACGAAGGATTTCTCCTGATCCACCAAGGCCAGAAGGTAACCCTTCAGCCTCCCGAAGTCCGGAGTATTCGGCTCCTAAGGGGAGCAACAGAAAAAGTCCGGAGCCGTCCGGCGCGAGACCAGACGCACTGATGAATCTTCTGGAGCAAGCGGCTATCTCAGAAGTGCATCGTACGTTAATGGGTATGGTGATTGAGAGGATTTCATCCGCCAAAAGTGGGTTGCATGAAGCTTTTATGAGCCTGCTGAGAGGCTTTGAGGTACGCAAATTAATATGTATATTTTTGACGGTACCGCACACGCTAGGTGTGCCCTATGCAGATAGTAGCCCCTGAGACTCTGGTTGCCGTCGAAAAAGGCGGCAAACAGAGGATCATAGTCCCAGGTAATGATCATGCCGCTTTCATGTGCAGGCGGCTGAGGGTCCGGTGGCTAGCCGGACTGGTGAGTTTGCCGAACTGAAGCGGCAACTTGATGCGGTGGATGTCGACATCGTGCTTGTAAACAGGCGGCTTGACGAGGCACAGGGTATGTATTCTTCGGTGGTTAACATATATTAAGAGGAGCATGATGCTAGTATCTATAATATGCTTTGACTGCAGATGGAGCTGCCGCCGTGGTGACCCTTCGGGCGGAACTTGCCCGAGCCAAGGAACAAGCCAGGAGGAGTGATGCGGCCGCCCTAAAGGCGGTTGAAGAGTTAAGAGCCGAACAGGCTGCGCATTGCCAGAGCAAAGAGAAAATGGCCAAGATGGCTGTTGAGTTGAAAGATGCCGCCGACCGTTATGAGCTTCTTGAAAGGGAAAGTCAAACGAAGATGGCGGACCTGGAGAAAGCCATGGTAGCAGCCAAGGAAACCCGCTCTAAAATCAGAGCGGCGAAGGAGGAGCTACGTCAAGCCGGAGATATCACGGCTGGGAAGCCCTTTTTGTTGCGGACGAAGTTAGGGGATCCTAAGTATGCCCTTCTGGATCAATTATGGAGTTCTGCGGACGCGTACTTGGATTTGGCAGCGAGTCCTGCTGATGCGGCCAAGTTTTTCGAAGATCAAAAAGATCACGAAGTGGAAAAGTTGTTCTGGTCACAGTTCAATGCTCCAGCGCGTCCGCTGCTGTTAAATGAGCAAATGGCCGAGTGGGCCGAGCTCCATAGGTTGTCCAGACTTGCCATGAGGTTAGTCGTGGATTGTCTTTGGCCGGAAGGACCAAGGCCGAATAGTTATTTTGGTCTAGTGCAACGATTCCTTGGTGTTGTGCCACGTATCGATGTTGTAAAGAGGTCGGCGTGCATAGAGGGTGCGCGGATGGCTCTTGCCCGTGTCAAGACATACTAGGCAGGGATGGAGGCCACCGCTATTGCAACCCAGAATCCGGCCGTAGGCCAGGTTTCGGCCGAGCACTATTTTGAAGAAGTCCTAGAAGGTGCTCGTTTAATAGAGGCTCAGTGCTCGAAGATTGTCATGTTCGAGTGACATGTATCCCGATTGTAATGCTATTTGAATTATAAAGGATGTGTTTATACTTTTGCCTGAAAGTATTATTATGCCTCCTGTGCGGTCGTTTATGTATATATATATAACCTGAAAGTTTGCAGTCGTCGGCTTCAGCCCCCACGCATATAATGCGGGGGTGTTCGCAAAAGCGTGTGTTCACACTTGATCCAACGTCTTGGTCCATTAAGGAGGTGGTAGCGCGGCGAACGAGGCAATCGGACTATATTGCTTTAACACTTTCGCTTAACCATAGGAGCTTGACAGTGGGGCTACTATATAGCCCCTGGTACTTCCGCGCTCATCCGAGTACGGGGCGCGTACATACATGACCGGGAAAACCGGCCCTTCGTTAATGCGGAGGAATCCCGAAGATTCCGCTAAGTCATCGAGTGGTTGACCAGTCTCACGCTTTATCATGACAGTCAGTTTTCGGCTTTCTCTACTGAGGTGCTCATCCGGATGAACCAGGGCACAATCGCAGTAGTTCTCCCGGTGCCACCTTAGCCGATAGAGCGGAACGTAAGGTAGAAAAACGCGGGAGCCGGGCAAACCCAACATTTGACAAAAGACATGATTCGGAGCTGGTGCATATAAGGCCAAACTCGCGACGCCGAACACTCCCTAAGGTGTTCGGTCTTTACAACATGTACCAGGCTGAGTAACGCCCTTGATAAAGGAACCTAAATTTCCACGTACGTGCATTAGTCTGACGTGGCGAAATGCCAACAACGCCAGCATCCCTCACGGTTGTGTTAGGTATCCGGGGGGGTGTCAAGCAACAAGAGACAGTAAGAAAGGTTTACACAAGGTCTTAATCTAAAAAGAAACCTTTGAGCGGGGCCCTGATGCACGTCTGCGCCTGTGTCTCCGTTGTGCCGTATCCTGGAAGGGTGTAGCACGATTGTCATCTGTAAAAGAGAAAAACTTAGATGAAAGTGTTGGTGCGAAAAACTGATTATTCTCATTAAAAGTCAATCTAAATGAAGTGTAGCCGAACTGTAGTCCTTTTTACATGCGGGAAGCCCCTGGTACCGCCTATGGGGGTATATCCATCAAACCAATCTCAGGTTTATCTAAGTTGTTATAGCTAGTGGTGCGCCGGACTCGTCTAGCCGTGTCGTGGTCTTGACGACCGACCATTTATTCTGGTTGGAGAGGCCATTTAGTGTTCGGCTGCTAAAGCCGCCACATGTTCTTCCGCGCGTAAGGAACGCTCAGTGTTTCCGCTAACTATGATGATGCCACATGGACCGGGCATCTTAAGCTTAAGAGAAGCGTAATGCGGTACTGCATTAAAATGAGTGAAGGTTGTTCTTCCGAGTAGTGCTTGATAGCCGCTGCGGAATGGAGTGATGTCGAAGGTTAACTTTTCACTTCGGAAGTTGTCGGGAGAACCGAATACAACCTCTAGTACTAGAGAGCCCGTACAGCGGGCCTCTGGGCCTGGTATTACTCCTTTAAAGGTAGTATTGCTTTGGCTGATTCTTGTCGGGTCTATCCCCATTTTGCGGACTGTGTCCTGATATATCAGACTAAGACTACTGTCGCCGTCCATGAGGACTTGGGTGAGATGGTATCCGTCGATTATTGGGTCTAGCACCAAGGCAGCCAATCCTCCGTGTCGGATACTAGTCGGGTGATCCCTGCGATCAAAAGTGATCGGGCAGGCCGACCAAGGGTTGAACTTAGGGGTGACGGGCTCTACGGCGCATATGTCTCGGAGTGCGTGTTTGCTCCTTCTTTTTTTACGTGAATCATGTTCACTGTTTTGACCTCTGGTGGGAATTTTTTCTGTCCCCCAGTGTTTTGCTGGCGAGGCTCATCCTCGTCTTCACTTGGTGTCTCCCTCCCCTTGTGTTCGGTGTTTAGCTTGCCGGCCTGCTTGAAGACCCAGCATTCTCTGTGGGTGTGATTTGCAGGTTTATCGGAGGTGCCATGAATCTGACATAACTTGTCTAGAATCTTGTTTAGGCTGGACGGTCCATCTTTGTTGCCTTTAAAAGGCTTTTTCCATTGACCGGGTCGAGAGCCCCTAAATCCGGCGTTTACTGCCGTGTTGTCTGGGTTGTCTTCATTATTTCGACGCTTGCTTTTACTGCGTCGTGGTTTTCCATTGCCATCCCTGACTTCAGATGTGCCTGGGTCGCTGGTGCTACTACGGGCCAGCCAGCTATCTTCGCCCGCGCAAAAGCGGTTCATAAGGCTTGTTAGGGTTGCCATTGTCCTCGGTTTTTCTTGGACGAGGTGTCTGGCGAGCCATTCGTCTCGGACGCTGTGTTTGAAAGCTGCTAAGGCTTCGGCGTCCAGGCAGTCGACGATTTGATTCTTCTTAGTGAGAAATCTGTTCCAAAGCTTTCGGGCTGACTCTCCGGGCTGTTGAATTATATGACTTAAATCGTCTGCATCCGGAGGTCGGACATAGGTCCCTTGAAAGTTAGCCCTAAAAGCATCCTCAAGCTCCTCCCGACTTCCAATTGAGTTTTCGGGGAGGCTCTTCAGCCAGTGCCGAGCTGGTCCCTTCAGCTTGAGGGGCAAGTATTTGATGGCATGGAGATCGTCTCCGCGAGCCATATGGATATGGAGGATGAAGTCCTCAATCCAGACCCCGGGGTCTGTCGTTCCGTCGTACGCCTCTATGTTCACGGGCTTGAATCCCTCTGGAAATTCGTGATCCAGCACCTCATCGGTGAAGCATAGGGGGTGCGCGGCACCCCTGTATTTGGATGTGTCATGGCGTTCTGACGGTTGTAGTGTTCGGTTTTGATTCTGCGCTAGAGTGCGCTTCCTAGATCCGTAGATGGAAATGGTCACGCCGGCTTTTTGATGCAAATCCTCGCGTGAATCGTGTGCTGACTTATGTGCGGCTTCGTTAGCCGCCCTATTGCGGCCACGAGGTGGTCGATCCGACCGGTCGGCCGTTTTGTTTTTCGGCTGTGTAGGCTCTAAGGCCTCATCATCGAATTCAGGCAACAGCTTGCGCTTTGGATAGCTCTTTGTGTGGCGACTGCCACCATACTTTTCTTCAGTGTCGAGCACTTTGTTCCATCTACTGTTGAGCGTATTCTGCGCAGCCTTAAGCCTTTGCTTCTACTTCTTCAGACTCCTCGCGGTGGCAATAAGCCTTCTATGGAGGTTCTCTTGTTCCAAGTGCCTTTCCGGGATGATGCGTGCATCGTCGTCTGGACTGTTTTCCTCTCCGGAGAGAGGTTGATGAGCTTTATCCTCGGCGTCGCCGTGATCGGACAGCGGTTCCGTACTATGTTCGCTGTCCGCTGGTTCATCCTGCTCTGTCGCTGGATCCATGTGGTCGTCGTTTCCTTTGGGGTCGACCGGGGTATATTTTTTCCTGCGCTGTTGTCGCTGTTTTTGCCGAGGCGGGATTTGGAGCGGCGTTTAGGTCGTCGCTTTGGTTGCTTCTCGAGGGAACTAACCTTCGCTGCATCCTTCCGTTCCTCGTCATTGTTTTCTTTGGGTGTATCCACCATATATACATCGTGTGATGAAGTGGTTGTCCAGCGCCCTGTGGGCGGTGGTTCCTGTTCCTCTCCTGCATCGTCGTCCATACCATCGATGTCTTCGGAGTCGAAATCGAGCATGTCGGTTAAGTCGTCGATAGTGGCTATTAAGTGGGTGGTGGGTGGGGAACAAATTTCTTCATCATCCGCTTCCCACTCGAGTCGTATATAGTTCGGCCGAGGGTCTCCTGACAAGGAGAGAGACCTTAGTGAATTTAGCACATCGCCCAGAGGCGAGTGCTGAAAGATATCCGCGGAGTAAAACTCCATGATCGGCGCCCAATCAAATTCGATAGGCACGGACGCAGGCGGTTCGGGGCCTGTGGCCGGGGACGAATCCGAGGATCCGGCGACACAGGTCTCATAGGAGGTGAAGTCAGTATTCGGCTCTATCGCCACTGAGTATGTGGCCTCCGAGGCGGGGTCCATCCACCCGTCCTCAGACGGTGCAATAGACTCCGGATCTAGGGCCGGAGTAGCCACAGGTGTGATCTCCCGAACACCGTCCGACGGCAGAGCTAAGTCATGCTCGTCGTGACTGTGCGGCTTACCTGACATGGGCTCGAATCCGTCAAAAATCAAGTCTCTGCGGATGTCGGCAGTGTAGTTTAAATTTCCAAAACTGACCTGACGGCCAGGGGCGTAGCTCTCGATCTGCTCCAGATGGCCAAGCGAGTTGGCCCGCGGTACGAAGCCGCCGAATACGAAGATCTGGCCGGGGAGGAAAACCTCACCCTGGATCGCATCGTTGCCGATGATCGAAGGAGCCATCAAGCCTTGTGGTGACGGCACAGTGGAACTCTCAATGAAAGCACCAATGTCGGTGTCAAAACCGGCGGATCTCGGGTAGGGGGTCCCGAACTGTGCGTCTAAGGCGGATGGTAACAGGAGGCGGGGGACACGATGTTTACCCAGGTTCAGGCCCTCTCTATGGAGGTAATACCCTACTTCCTGCTTGATTGATCTTGATGATATGAGTATTACAAGATTTGATCTACCACGAGATCGTAAAGGCTAAACCCTAGAAGCTAGCCTATGGTATGATTGTTTTTTGTCCTACAGACTAAACCCTCTGGTTTATATAGACATCGGAGGGGGCTAGGGTTACACAGAGTCGGTTACAAGGGAGGAGATCTACATATCCGTATTGCCAAGCTTGCCTTCCACGCCAAGGAGAGTCCCATCCGGACACGGGACGAAGTCTTCAATCTTGTATTTTCATAGTCCAACAGTCCGGCCAAAGGATATAGTCCGGCTGTCCGAGGACCCCCTAATCCAGGACTCCCTCAGCCTCCCCCCACCCCTTCCTTATTTCCGGAGCGGGGGAAGGGAAGAGGAGGAGGAGAAGGAAAGGGGGGCGAACCCCTCTTTCCCTTCCCCACTCGGCCTCCTTCCTTAGGGGGGCGCCACCCCTTGTGGGCTGGTGTGCTCCCCTCCTATGGCCCATATGGCCCATAT
>NC_057805.1:489252694-489287176 GCF_018294505.1 Triticum aestivum | reverse complement strand
CGATAACTACCCGATACATTCTGGAACACTTCCGGCGTCCGAATATATATATATATATATCAATCTTTACCTCTCAACCATTTCGAGACTCCTCGTCATGCCCGTGATCTCATCCGAGACTCCGAACAACATTCGGTCACCAAATCATATAACTCATATAATACTAAATCGTCATCGAACGTTAAGCGTGCAGACCCTACGGGTTCGAGAACTATGTAGACATGACCGAGACACTTCTCCGGTCAATAACCAATAGCGGAAGCTGGATGCTCATATTGGTTCCTACATATTCTACAAAGATCTTTATCGGTCGAACCGTTATGACAACATACGTTACTCCCTTTGTCATCAGTATGTTACTTGCCCGAGATTCAATCGTCGGTATCTTCATACCTAGTTCAATCTCGTTACCGGCAAGTCTCTTTACTCGTTCCATAATACATCATCCTGCAACTAACTCATTGATCACTTTGCTTGCAAGGCTTCTTATGATGTGTATTACCGAGAGGGCCCAGAGATACCTCTCCGATATTCTGAGTGACAAATCCTAATCTCGATCTATGCCAACCCAACAAACACCTTTGGAGATACCTGTAGAGCATCTTTATAATCACCTAGTTATGTTGTGACGTTTGATAGCGCACAAGGCATTCCTCCGGTATCCGGGAGTTGTATAATCTCATAGTCGAAGGAATATGTATTTGACATGAAGAAAGCAATAGCAATAAAACTGAACGATCAATATGCTAAGCTAACGGATGGGTCATGTCCATCACATCATTCTCATAATGATGTGATCCCGTTATCAAATGACAACTCATGTCCATGGTTAGGAAACCTTAACCATCTTTGATCAATGAGCTAGTCAAGTAGAGGCTCACTAGGGACACAGTGTTTGTCTATGTATTCACACATGTATTAAGGTTTCCGATCAATACAATTCTAGCATGACTAATAAATATTTATCATGAATAAGGAAATATAAAATAAAAACTTTCTTATTGCCTCTAGGGCATATTTCCTTTCGGTGGCTACGACGTGGATGCCAGAGCGGCAGCTCCGGATGGCGGTCCGCATGATTGGCTCTCCGGCGGGCTCCATGTGGTGGTGGTGGCTCTCCCTCTTGGTCGTGTGGGCAATAGGAGGGTAGTAGTGGGTCGCTCGGGCGCTCTCCTTGCCCTTGGCAGTGGCGTCGCCCCTATCCGGACCTGCGGAGCTGAACTCGTTACGCCTGTCTTGAAGACCTCTTGTGGCACGGGCCGGGGGAGCTTCCGAGTGAAAGCTCTGCGCTTTGGCGCCGACGATGGCGACGCTTGTGGGCACCGCTTTCTTCTTAAAGACGTTGTCGTGGTGCTCCTCTTCGTGCCAGGGTTCTGGGTGAAGACCCTTGTCCCTTATGGACTCGGCAGCGGCGACGCTTTACGTCGTTTTTCCTTCTGAAGGCGTTGTCGTGGAGCTTAGGTGTTTAGGGTGCTGTGTGCCGTTGTACTCGGTTTCCCTTTGCTTTCTTTTGCTAGCGTAGTAGTCCTGCGTGATCCGTTTACCAGAGGATCGGCATTATGTGAAAGCTGCCCCACCATCTTGTATTGTTCGGTCGTGTACTTGGTTCGGCGATTGCTTTATGTATAAAGCGGGGCGAAAGCCTTTCGAGGAGGTTTGCGTCGTCCCCATCCATGTACCCTTGGGCAAGCTGGACGATATCGTGGGGCAACGTCGACGTGCTTATGCTCAGCGCCCGCCGGTGCAGGAATGCTTCGTGCGTTTCTCCGGGGAGAGCGTGAAGAATCTGGTGTCGAAGGCGAACGCTGACATGTCTGGATCCGGCACCACCATTTCCTCGCTGCAGGCCATGCTCGCGCACCTGTGGCGCGCGGTGTGCCACGCCAGAGGCTGGCGCCTGAGGAGGAGACGCGGTACGTCCTCCAGGTAGGATGTCGGGGCCGCGTGGACGGCGTGCCGACGGCCTACTCTGGCAACGTGGCCGCGCTCGTCACGGCCGATTTCACTGCCAGCAAGATCCTGGAGAAAGGGCTGGGCCGGGCGGCCTGGCTGCTGAACCGGGTCGTGGCATCGTTCGACGGGGCGTGCGAGTGGGAGGAACTCGCGGCCTGGGCCCGAGAGCCAAGCTTCGGGTTGCCGCCGGCGCTCTCGCGCTGCTGATCATGGGGAACTGTCTGCGGTTCAACGTGTACGGCAACGACTTTGGATGGGGAGCGCCGGTGTCCGTGCGGAGCGGCGCAGGGAACAAGGTGAGCCACAAGAGCGTACGAGGGCGGCGCGGGGAGCATTGCGCTGGAGGTGTACCTCGCCATGGACGCGCTCGCAAGGCTAGTCGCCGACTATGAATTCATGAGCGCCACCATGCCGTGATCTCCGTCTCCTAGGCCGGCCGACCGACCGACCGATGTAAGGGCATGTACAATGGTGGCATATGGATACAGATGTCCCATGACAAAAAGTAGTTTGAGGCACCTATATTTATTTATTTTTCCCCAATGCAAGCTACCACTACTGGGCCTCATTAAAAAAATACTCCCTCCGTTCCTAAATATTTGTCTTTCTAGAGATTTCAACAAGTGACTACATATGGAGAAAAATGAGTGAATCTACACTCTAAAATATGTCTATATACATCCGTATGCGGTAGTCCATTTGAAATCTCTAAAAAAACAAATATTTAGAAACGGAGGGAGTAGAAAATAAATAGTACACATGAATCTCTACTTTTCAGTCCAACCTTTTCAACTTTTGACACTAGACCACATTTTTTCTCTCCAAGCACCCGCCTCCTGCAGAGGATCCCGCTTCCCTATCCGAACCTACTTTACCTGCTATCCGAACCTACATGGCATGCGAGGCATCACCCTGGGGCTATGCATTGTACATGCCCTAACTGTGTAGCTTTAATTCTTGTACTGGTCATGTAATTGATGTCAAGGTTCATAAGGTCACTCAATCATAAGTTCTTTCTTGGCATGTTCAAGCTCATTATTGATCTTTCAATACGCAATAAGTAATAGATTCAAGTTTTTTCATCTCTCTTTCAACTCTTGATAAATCTTATCAAGTTCCTTCGTTTTCTCTTGACTCAGCTCTCACGTGCTTCATTACCCCAAACTTTCTTCTCAGCTGAGCTAATACCACCTCAAGATATATTTTTTATAGCCAAGTCCTTTTTTCCAATTTGCATTGCCTCCTCAAAGCATCTTCTTCCTCTTGCTGCAATTTTCAAGATGCATTTCGGCGGCATATAAAAAGTGCATGAAAGCAATGCCTCGTGTTTTGGACTGATCATGTGGGAGAGTATGGCTCGATACTGGGGAGGCTTAAAAGGTCTTTTTCTCGAGTATTTAACCAAAAACTACCACATTTCACGGACATGTGACGGAAAACTACCACTTTACGTTTTTGTGCGGAAAAATATCAAATTTGTCCTAAACCGTGGCAAAAAACTACCAACTCGCGTAAGCGCTCGCTTCGCCCGCGCTAACCTCGAATCTGACCGGTTGGGCCCGCGAATCAGTTGCCACGCAGGCTAACGGACGGCCGCCGCGCGTTGACGGCCGTTATCGGCCCGTCCGCTGTCGGAACGGCGGCTGTCGGTCGGGTGCGGGTCAAGATCTGATTCGTTCCCCTCTCGCTTCACTCTCTCCCTCCTCTCCCTCTCTCTGAACTAGGTGGTGGCCGCCATGTCGTCGTTGATTTCGGAGGGTGGCGGCGCTGGCGGCGGCGACGCTGGCGGCGGCGACGCTGGCGGCGTTGACACAAGTTTGGACGCTGCTGCCTCGCCCGCGCCTCCACCGATGGCCAGCGGCTCAGTCGATAATTGGTTGGGGAGCACCAGTTTCTCAACGCAGGCTGGCTCGCAGCAGCCGGAGGCACCGCTCTCCCAGTCATCGCCAATGGGTTGCAGGTATGCAAGTATCATCTGCTGGGCCTTTGGTTAGCTGCTTCAATCTGGCAGATTAGTAAGATGTGTTTGTTTCTGTTAGTTGGACAAGTGTAGTAAACTGTATTGCAGTTGTAGCTCAGTCAATTTCAATTCAATTCATGAGCACTTATTTGTGCAGTTTGGCTGACCAGAAGTGGGATATATGGTTTCATTTAGAAGGAAGAAACCCTGTGAAAAGGGGTATAGTTGAGTCAGATATTTCTTTGCTTACTCTACAATCACTCATTGCTAGTGAAGGTTATGGGGAGAGTGATTACATGTACTATGTGAAGGAGGAGGGAATTGGATTTGAAAGAGTAAAGTATTTAGGTAATGAAGCTAGTGTTCATGAAATGTTGGAGTATTTTCATCATGTCAAGGTTGTGAACATAAGGGTTGTGAGAGATGTTGAACCTGGAATTAGTACACAGGCTAATGAGAATTACATGAACACTCAAGAGAGCTGTTGTGTGAAAATGGTTGTGCATAAAGATGATAGAAAGGCTCAGCTTGAGAGGAGCAGGATTCAAAGAGAGGCAGATTTGGACCACTTTGAAGGAGACACTGAAGTGTCTGAATTTTGTTCTGAGCATTCAGTTCATTCAGATGGGAGTGCTGAAGCTGTTCAACAAATGGAAATAGAGTGTGCCTCTGAAGAGGATACAACATTGCAAACTACTGCTATTGTGAAACATGTGAAGAATCCTGGTCCAACTAGCAGATGTCACAATGAGGTAGAGATAAAACGTTTTGAAGATTGGTTTCCTGAAGCAGATGAGTTTTGTTTTGCTGGTGATGCAGGCATAAGTGATGAGGAAGAAGAAGATGAAGTTGAACTACCATACCTCATGAAGAAGCCAAAGACAAAGAGTAGTAAGAAAAAGATGAAGGAAAGGCTATATTTTGACCCCTCAATTCCCAATTCACATTTACTCTTGTGCAAGAGCTTGTGTTTTGATAGTGTTTACCAGTTCAGAGAAGCATTAAGAGATTTTCATATAAGGACTTTGAGGTCTTTTCACTACCACAGGAACACTCCAACAAGAATTATTGTTTGGTGTTCACAGAGAGAGCATGGATGTGAATTTTACATGTGTGCCTCCAGGATAGCTCATGAAAGAACATTTTGCATTAAGAAGTGTAACATGGAGCACACTTGTCCAGCATCAGCAGAGAACACAAAGGTTACTACTAAGTGGCTTTCCAAAGCAGTTGAGCCTTCTCTTAGAGCAGATCCTAGAGCACCTGTGGATTCACTTATTAAAAACAGCAAAGTCAATTTTTCTGTTGATGTATCAAAGAGTGTGGCCTATAGGGCTAGGAGGAAGGCTATTAAGGTTGTACAAGGTGACCAGAAGGAGCAGTACTATAGACTGAGGGACTACCTACAAGCAGTTCTTGATACAAACCCTGGTAGCAGGTGTGTAGTTACAACATTTGAGGACCCAGAAAACCCTGCCCCAACTCCTAGATTTAAATACATGTTCTACTGCTTGTATGCATCAAAGCAAGGATTTCTTAATGGTTGCAGGCCCTTTATAGGTAAATCTATAACTGCATTTTGTTCAAAATATCTTGTTGTAAATTTATGGTAGCTAATTTGGGTATGGATGCAGGGCTTGATGGTTGCTTCATCAAGCTAACTACTGGACAACAAATTCTTGCAGCCACAGGAAGAGATGGCAACAACAACATCTACCCCATAGCCTTTGGTGTGGTTGATAAGGAAGATTCAGAGAGTTGGACATGGTTCCTAACCCAGCTAAGAACAGCATTGGAAGTGGTAGCAAATTTGGAACCTACACCATTATTTCTGACAGGCAAAAGGTATGCACCCTATCTTAGCCAGTAGTTCAGATATATATTGTCATTAGTAGCTTTATTTCTTTTTGTTCATGACCATGGTTATTAATTTACAATCAGGGTCTTCTTAAGGCTATAAATGAGGTGTTCCCTGATTCCCCTCAGAGATACTGCCTCAGGCACGTATATGCAAATTTTCAGTCAGCTGGTTTCAGAGGAGCAGAACTAAAGAAGCTAATAGATCAGGCTAGCTACTCATTCACCAAACATGGCCATGAATTAGCAATGGCAGAGCTTAAAGCAGAGTGTGAGGATGCCTGGAAGTGGCTTAAAAAAATTCCAAAGGAGACTTGGTGTAGGTCTGCAATGGATTACAATTGCAAAACTGATCTTGTTGTGAACAACCTTAGTGAGGTTTTCAACAAAATGATCCTTGATGTTAGGGCCAAACCAATTAGGACTATGTTTGAAGGAATTAGGACTAAGCAGATGATCAAAAGGCAGAAGACTAGGGAAAAAACAGAGAACAGCAGGTGGATGATCACACCCAACTATTCAGAGAAACTAGAGGAGAATAAGAAATATGCCAAATTTTGTGAGGCACATAGGGCTGGTCCTGACATCTGGCAAGTGTCTAGTGCTGAAAATCAGTATTGTGTGAACATAGCTACTAAATCATGTGACTGCAGGAGGTGGGACATGACAGGTGTGACATGCAGTCATGCAATAGCAGCAATGAGCAAACTTCACATGCACCCAGAGGACTATGTGCATGAATTTTTCAAAAAACCACTATATATTGAAGCATACAAAGACATAGTGTACCCTGTCCCTGGTCCTGAATTCTGGCCTGACACCCATACTCAGGATATTGAGCCCCCAGTGTTCAAAGAAAAAGCAGGCAAGAAATAGACAGCTAGGAGAAAGGGCCAGTTTGAGGTGCCTGCACCAAAGGACACAAGCAGGATGGGAACAATTACATGCAGCAATTGTGGTCTACAAGGCCACAGATATACAAACTGTGGGAAAGCTCTAAAACCTAGTCTTGAGATGAGAAAGAACTTACATCAGGTCATTCAAAAATGATGCATTCTTTGTTTAATTATTTTAGTTCTGGTCTATTTACTAACTAATTTAATTTTGTCATGCAGGAGAATAGAGAAATTTTTAGGGGTTCCTCTAGTGCTACACATCCACCTCCACAACCACCACCTCAACAGCAAACTTCACAGATGCCAGCATCATCTGCTCCACCTCCTAAAGCAATGAGGAACAGAAAAACAGCAGCAAATAAGAGAGGTTCAACATCAACAGTTTCAGCAGGAGCAGCCAGGTCTTCACCAGCACCTGCAACAGGATCAGCATCAACAAGAGCTCCAAGAGGATCAACATCAACAAGAACATTCAATGCACCAAGAACATCCACTGAAGAACCAGGGATATTGGCAGGCAAGAGGAAGAGGAAACCTCCTAGTAAGTTTGCATCCTATTTCAATGCTAGTGGAAACTATTGAACTCTGTGTCTAAGTTTGTGTTCTGCTACTTAGTTTGAGTGTATGGTACTAAGTTTGTGTTCTGCTACTAAATGTGTGTTGTGCTACTAGCCTGCTTAAATTCAGACATGTGAACTTGTGGACAATGTTGAATGTATGGTTTAGGTGCATTTTGAAATTGTTTTAACTTGTTTTATTTGTTTTACATTGCCATTTAAACAGTTTAGAAGTTACATTGCCATTTACTGCCAAATTCATTTTAGAAAAAAAAATCTGCACAAAAAAAGTCTGGCCTGGGGCTCGAACCCAGGACCATTTGGTTGTAACCATGCGTTCAATACCAATGGGCTAGTGCTTGTGATTTGTTTGACTAGCATCGGCCAAACTTATTATATGTTGTTAGCCGGCAGCGTTGAGTAACACCAGACGTTTCAGATTCTACGGCTTTAATACGTGTCCACCCACCACTCTCTCTGCCCACTCGCCGCTCGCACCGCCCACTCCACTTCCCCCTCTCTCCTGTCGAAATCGCCGCCGACAACCACCCCCACCGCCGTCGCCATGGACTGGCAGCTGGCCATCGAAGCTCTCGCCGGCAACAACCAGGAGATGCGCGCGCAATACAGGGAGATCGGGCGCTGGTTCCCCAGTCTGGCGATGCTGAGGAACCACGCCCACGGCCTCGTGAAGGTGATGACAGCTGCTGAAAAGCAGCGTACCTTCCCTGCCGGTCGCACCATCCCGCCGCCGACCATTCTGCTGTGGGCGATGCGCGAGGTGCAGCTCTCCCCCGACCCCAGGCAGCGCGCCCGATGGTGGATGTACCGCTCATCCACCACGGTGCCGACCGCCGCGGACCACGTCACCAACGCCGTCCTCGCTGTCCCAGCCCCGATCAACAACGCCTACTGGGAGAGGCGCAATCCATGGGTCCTTGGGCCCTCTGACGACTCTGACGGCGAGTCCAGTGACGATGATGAGGACGAGCCCTCTGACGACTCTGACGACGAGGTGGATGAGGTCGTCGTCCTCTCCGGCGGCGAGCCTGGAGTGCAGCTGCTGGCTCCCGTCCTCGACGCCGTGGAGGGGGATAGGAACCTCCCAATCCACGTGGATGCGCTGCCGGAGGTCGCCGATCTCCCAGACGGCGTCGTCGTGAAGCAAGAACAAGATGGCGGCGAGGAAGATGTGCTGGAGCCGGCGCCGGCCAAGAAGAAGAGGGCGGCCGTGACTGCGGTGCGCCACTCCAGCGCCTGCAGAAGCTGAAGAAGGAGGAGTGAAGTGCTGCCTTCAGTTACTTCAGTGCACTAATGTTTAGTTTCGTCAGTCCTGAACTTTCGTAAGTTCAGTAAGTTCCTAGGTTCAGTTTCGTCAGGCACTATCTACTACTAGTTGCTATTTATATTTATGTCAGGCACTATCTACTACTAGTTCCTATCTATGTCAGACTATGAATGGCAGTACTATCTATCTATGTCAGACTATCTATATATGTTACTTGCTACTTGCTACTTACTACATATGTTAAGTTATTTGTCAGACTATCTAAGCTAATTGCTATATATGTTACTTGCTACTTCCAACTATGTCACTACTGTCAGTTATCCACACATGATATATGCAGAGTAAAACAGCCTCATCATAGATAAAACATTCTTACTTACTTAACTTAGCATGAGTACTCACTTAGCATAGTAGGTCTTAACATAATAGTCATTACATCATAGATAAAACCAACTAGTTCTTAAACCATAACAGTACCTCCCTCCCTCATACCATTCTAAAAGCACATGAAACTTTCCCAAAATATACACCTAAGTACCTATCATGCATGACATTCCAAGGCCGGCTATATATATAGGCCTACTAATTACTTAACCCACACACCAACCACTTCACTCATTCATAATTGCCTTGATCCTCTCCAGTTTATCTTTGCTGGCATGCCCAGCCTTGAGCAGATCAGCAATTAGATACTCCAGCTTCTTCTTCTCTTGCCTTAGTAGGTCCCTCTCCCCCTCCACTTCCTTCATGGCCTTCCTCATGTTCTGAATGATATCTGCTTGGCTTTTAAGAATGCACCTTTGCTCCTTGGCAAGCTTCATCTTCTCCATACTTAACTCAATCTTTGCCTGATCCTCAAGTTGTTTCTTCTTCTCATTTAGTTCATTGATTGCCTGACTGGTATAGCCCATGTCATGAGACATCTTGCCATCTTGATAGTCAAATAGCTTGGATACATCTTCCACCAACTGGCTGTAGTTGTTTGACAGGAAATCAATTTCCTTCTGTAGCTTGGCCACCTCTTTCTCATGGGCTTGTTTGTCATTCACCCTTCCCAAGTTCTGCTCATGGTACATGTCCCAAATCCTGGTTAGGCACCTTTGTAGAATCTCTGGCCAAGGACCATCCACCCACTCCACAACCCCACAGTTCACACCTACATCCTACAGAAGCAATTATTTTATAATTAAGCACAAAGCACTAGTAACAATCTTAGTACAGATAACTAAAGTTATAAAGTCATTTCATTTAACTGAAACCCTTTGTTTACATCAATATGCTCTCTGAATTATGCAAACATAATTCTTTCACAGTAAGCACACATCACCTGACTTAGCATCAGAGATAAATTCAGTTAACAGCTATATTTAGCAGTAGATATAAATTCATTTAACTCTGTTCTTTTTCAGTTAACAGCTATATTTAGAAAACACCTAACTAATACATTCAGTTCACAGTACACTAAAGATCTCTGCATATGTATGGCACTTTCAAGTTTCAGTTGTAAACTACAGCACACATCTCTGCACATCACACATCTCTGCACCACATGCTGCACCACACATCTCCAGCAGCAAAACACATCACACATCTCCACCAGCAAAACAAGTTAGCGTTCCAGATTAAATACCTGCTGCATAGGACAACCCAGGAATCGCCTCCCAGTCAAAGCACCTTCAAAAGCCACCATCTTCTTCGGCCTCTGATGATGCATCATGCACGTCGGCTCAGATTCAGTGTAAGAACCACAAAAAGTTGGTTCCACCACACTGTCAGGGGTTTCCTGCAAAAGAAACTTCGAATCAAACCTAAAGCAAATTGGAATCTCCAATTTGGATGAACTAACCCTAACCCTAACTCTGTTCCACCATTATGCACTTACAAAGAGCTGAGGATCCATTGAAACCATGTTCATGTCCTCGTCCGAGCTCTCCTCGTCATTCCAGGATGGCATCCTCAACTTCTACCGGCAGCAATGGCCGCGGCGGCGACGGCGATAGGCTGACCTAGCTAACAGCACCAGGGAGAGGGAGAGGATGAGGACGAGTGAGAGCGAGCGAGGAGGAAGAGACTGAGCGAGTGGCTGAGCTCGCTCTCACTTATTGGACCACCGACAGCCGCCGTTCCGACAGCGGACGGGCCGTTAACGGCCGTCAACGCGCGGCGGCCGTCCATTGCCAGCGTGGCAACTGATTCGCGGGCCCAACCGGTCAGATTCGGGGTTAGCGCGGGCGAAGCGAGCGCTTACGCGAGTTGGTAGTTTTTTGCCACGGTTTAGGACAAATTTGATAGTTTTCCGCACAAAAACGTAAAGTGGTAGTTTTCTGTCACATGTCCGTGAAATGTGGTAGTTTTTGGTTAAATACTCCTTTTTCTCAAATGTCCCAATCATGAACTCTTCAAAACAGTGAGTATTAATAATTCATACGCAAGACTTACTAGTTACTCCTCATGAAAAAGAAACATTGGATAATTCTTCTGCAGGAGGGAGTTTAGGTCACGAAGGTACTGAACTCATTAACAGCCATGGTTAGTTAGTAGAAGGCCTTCTTGTTCTTGTTCTTCTTCCAGTGGTTGAGCAGGTAGGCCACCGCCTCTTCCAGCGGCGCTCTCCGGTTCTCCTTCAGGTTCCACAGCTCACGCACGGGGTACCGGCCGCTCGGGTTGTACTCGTTTATCTCGACAAGGGCCTTCACCACGACGTCGCGCGCCTTCTCGCCCAGCTCTTCCTTTAGGGATTTCAGCTTCTCGTCGTCTTCCTGGAATATTTCCTGCACCATCCAAGAATGCCTGTTAGATTTTGGGTCAGACTGGCATCTGCTTTCTGTAGAAAACAGATCGGTAAGGCAAAGTGTTACAGGTGGGATATTATGTTCACACATTTGAAGCAATTAGTTGACAGCCAGATAATCACACAACATTTCCATTATTGGAAATAGGCTTCACTCAGCACTGCAACACATTCAGTTGTGGTCCAAACGATACCGATGTTTAACTCTTTTTTTTTCGACGGTTGAAAAAATTCATGGTGATGATGCACAAGCACAAACATGCAAGCAGCTGCATCAAACCAGGCCAGAAAAGAACACCCCAAGATGTATACATTTTCCTCCTATGGGATCAGTATATTATTGGAAGCCAAGGTTTACCTTTTCCTCTCCATCAACAACAATAACTTTGAAAACATTCCAATCTGGATTGCCGATCTCATTTTCCCATTTTGAGCAGTGAATTGCCAACTGCTCTCCAAAATCAGCTTTTGCAAATTTCCCCTTGCATGCAGCACAAAAAGCCTTTTTATCAAGCTCACCCATTCTTTTGACTCCGATAGTGGATCGAGTTCCTGATGCTTCTTTTATAAGGCCCTACATACATAGCGAGTAATTCGTTAGCGGAGAATGATGGCTTGGTATATTAATTAGGCATGAGAACAGATAGCAAACTAATCATGACTTGCTAAGAATTGCAAAACACATACTCCCTCTGTCCGAAAAAGCTTGTCCTAAGCTTGTCCCTCAAATGGATGTATCTAGCACCAGTGCTAGATACATCCATTTAAGAGACAAGCTTTTTCGGACGGAGGTAGTACCTCTATAAGTTCTTTCTTGGCTTCTTGAAGCTCATCATTGATCCTTCGCTCCGCAACAATAAGTGCCTCGTTAGCAGAATTGATAGCTTCAAGCTGTTCATCTTTTTCTCTCAGCTTTTCAGAAATCTTATCGATTTCCTTTGCTGTGTCTGCCTCGGCTCGCTTGTGCTTCATTACCTCTAACTTTACCCTCAACTGTGCTATTTCCATCTCAAGATTCTGCTTACAAGTCAAGTCCTTTTCCAGTTTGATTTGCTTCCTGAAAACATCTTCTTCGTCTTGCTGCAATTTTCAAGCAGTGAAACAATGCATCTTAGGCACACACCAGACACAAAAAAATGCAGGAAAAACATACCTCATATTTCTCAACAAGCTGCGTGACCTCTTTGCACCAATTCTTCTGCTTTAGGGCTGCTAAGTCGAGACGAACGTTCTCGTTTTTACTCTGTGACAGTTTTGAACAGAATGCATAAGTTCAGATTGAGTTACAACAGAAGGTAAACTTTTATTATTATTATTTACTAGCCTTAATTGGGAACAGCAAATAGTACCGGAGAAGACAAGTAAAATCACCTTTTCTTTCTCTGCTTCGGCTGTTGCTCTGTCAATACTAATACCTTTTCTAGCCAACTTATCATGTTGCTGCTTATGGATTTCTTGTCTCCTGATTTCCAATTCCTGTTGCAACCTTAGATTACCTTCACGTATTTTCCTGGAATTCCTTCGGGCGTCTTGCTGCATCTGTCTTATCTCTGGCCATCAAAGGGGAAAAGGAACTCAGTAAGTTCAGTGAGCACAATGATGATTTTATTGCTGCGAATATATATCATTAAGTATATATGCAATAATATTCTGCAGAAACACATGGCAACAAAACTTATGTCCATACTCTTATTATGTTCCTCGACCAACCGATCTTTTTCCTTCTTAATCAACTCAAGTTTCAACTCGTTTTGTCTGTTCTTCAGATACATTTCTTGCATACGTTTGTTCCTCTCGTCCATTCGGCGATTAAAATGAGCTATATGCCGGGCAGTTCCCTCGCGTTGTAGCTCACCAATACTTTTCAGAACTCCAGCTTTCCTCAGATGCTCACCTACTGTGCCAGGAGAGTTATAATCATCAGATGTTGCAAGCCATCCGTAAAGATCATCCTTTCTACAGTTCCGCATGTTCCAGTCAGTCTTGCTGTAATGCTCCGCCATGAAATGGTTCTCAAAAGCTATTGCATCCTTCAGTCCATCCAAGTCTTCGGCGAACCTGATGATGGAGTGATCAGTCTGGCCCTCGGTGTCGAAAACAATAGTGACTTCACGGGGTTTGAACCGCGATAGCTGTGATCTTAACCTATCCTCATTCTCCCTGACACAATCTATATCCTTCAGATCATTTGGTAGATTAACCAGAATACCGGTCCACGGGCACACGTACTTGACCTCTTCATTCTTAGGAGGCTTATGCTCGATGATGGCGAGCTGCGACGGTGGCTTGAGGGAGATGCCCAGATCATTCTTCAGATACTCAGCGAGTGCTAGGTGTCCTGCCCTCTCCATAGGCTTGCGCTTCGAAGCAACCCCTATTCCTGAGGCGTGCTGCAGAAGGTCCTTGCCGTTGTAATCCTGCTTCTTTTTTCCTAAGCAGAAGGGGCACCGCAGGGCCTTCTCGCCGTACCGCACTCTCATTTTTCCGGACCGCAGTTGGGCGTACATCTTGTCCTTGTACTCGTCGATCTCCGAGTCGCTGATGTCGGATTCTTCTCCGGAGCTGTGTCCCATTGGCATTGGGGTTGGGATGTAGAGAGATGAATGAAAATGCCCCGAGGATGAGCACAAGATTAAGAGCAAGCAGTCAGTGCTATCAGATGACTTGAAGTGATTCATATTGGTAAGATGTTTTGGATATTTCAATATGGGCGACGACATACGGCTTGAAACGAGTGAACAAACACACTAAAGCGCGTGTCCATATGCATCCGATTCAGAAGAAAAAAGTTAGAACATCTTGTGGTATTTGTGAACGGGGGGAGTAGTAATCAGGAAAACGAGAAACGGAAGTCAAAATCGTGAAATGATGAGAGAAAATCAAGCAAGCAAAAGCATATCCAAGGTGTCCATGAATGAATAATAAGAAAGGACAGCTAGGCGCGTGCAGTGTGTGGGGTGGGGGGGTCTAGTTTTTCTTGGTCGCCCTTGGTGTGTGGAATTCGTAGAACGAAAGCCCCCGACATCAATTGCTTGCCTGGAAATAAAGGAGCGTGGACAGATGGATGGATTGCATCTGTAGCTTTATTTACATCGGAAAACCCCAAAGAGCGATACGAAAACCCCAATTGCAAGAGCCAAAAGTTAAACGAACGATCCGCCTGATGGATGCTGGTCGAGACTTGAAAGAAACTCGTGTCACCCGCCAAAAAAAGAAGAAGAAAACTCGTGTTGGTGCTGGAGAAATGGTGGATGGATCACCGCGCGCCAAAGGAAGAGGAAACTGGTTTCCTCGGAGAATAATCCACGGCGAGAAGCGATGGAGCCAGGATTGCGTACCAGCAGAGGAAGGGAGGGCCTCGCTCGCTCGGTGCGCGGCGTCGCCGTGGGAAGAAGAAGAAGAATGCGAGGGATTTTTGGGGGAGGGGGAGAAGAATGGAAGGGACGACGAGAGGACTGATGAGGGTTTTCGGAGTTGCTCTGCGTGAGTGCGCGTCCAGGTTAAGTGGCGTTTTGAGGTGGGTTTTATTTTCTTTTTGCCGCGTTGGTAAGATGGTCTTTTTCCTTTTTTTAAATATATATATATATAAGTACAACGCACATGCTCGCATACACTCATCCTATGAACACATATGCGCTGCCCCTATGAGCACCTTCGAAATACTGAGCCGACACAACATCTTGAGATTGACGACTCATTACCACATACGCCTTTGTAGTGTGACATGAACATCTCCTCCCTCTGAACGAACATCACCAGAAATTCTGAAATAGACGCCTTGTTCACCATAGATGCCTTTGTAGTCGACATGAACATCTCCCTCCCCCTAACAAACATCACCGGAAATCCTGAAATAAATCAAAAAAATGCGAGCACCGGTTTACAGCAAGTGCTTTGGATTTACTGTTTTTCGGCAATTCACAAACAAGTTGCCATGTCCGCGAAACTTGAAATCTTGAACCAAACTCGAGTCATTTGCATGTGAGATGTTTTTCAAATTTCTTGAATGAGTGGAAAGTAATACTCCTCTTTACAAATATCTTATAAGTATTTCTTTATAGAGGGAGTACTTTGGAACAACCTACCAACTTTGCACAAGTTTCATATGGGCTCACATAGCCCCCTAGACTCTAAGATTCGCCGAGTGGATTTTACATTTAGCTGAAAAGCCAACACGACCAACGTTTTGCCGTGCAACTATTGGCAAACGAACAGCTATTTTCAGCCACCAATAGCAACAGCTAGAGTGGAATATAAGAAAGAGAAGAAAAAAAAAGGTGCATGATCATCTAAAATTGGTAAGGTGCACAACATCAGACTCCCTCAAAAATGGTGGTGCCTAAGCGGCCCTTATGCGCTAAGCGACGGCCAAACACCTCACCTAGGACATAAGCCAAAGCCTAGGCGGTGTATGTAAGAATTTGTCCACTCCACCGAGAAATCATGCCATATAGTACTGACAGGCCAATAATGTACTCGTTTGCATTTTATATATGCACATAATAGCCTAAATACATGCCTATCAAGTCAAAACTGTATGGCCGCCTAGGAACTTAGGCGCTAGGCGAAGGCCAACGCCTAGCACTTTATTGAACCTTGATCATATAACCAAAAAAGTCAGATAAGACCAGAACCATATGAACGTTGCTACACACATGACATTTCACGGACGATATACGCATATCCTACATCCATGCGAAAGACTAAACCGTAGAAAGCTGTTGGATTAGCCATCGTGTGAGTATCGTGACAACATATCGTGTGTGAAGTAGTTTCGGAACCATATTGCCTCTGATTACACGCAGGCAAAAGCATCAATACAAGGAACACTGATAAAGAAAGGTACAGAGACAGCAAACTGCCAAATGGCCAAAGATACAGAAGAGAAAAGATGAAAAGGGAAGAAGAAACCTGGAACCAGGATGTCATCAAGATATAAATATGGCATATATGCTCATGGTACTGATGTTTGTGAAGCTACATCAAAACTTCAGGAGTTACCGCATAGTTAAGACTGTCAAAACTCCACAGTGCATAAGGTACTCTCAGCATTAAAATTTTCTTAAATCCTGAACATAACAATAATTCTCTTATAGTTGGGACATTCTAACACAGAAGAGATGGAAAGAATAAATGTGGCATGCACTGATACATCTGCTGCGGTTGGGCCTTTGCGTTAGATGGACGCAATTAAAGGGAAAAAAAAATCTCAAGATGGTGAACTCTAATAGTGTAGGAATAGGATGACACCAGATATTCTCTCATGGGATTTCCAAATGGCAGCTCATGCTTTCATGGTCCAAATCGAAGTCTATGTCATTTCCGAGTTCCAACACAACAGTTCCAGCTAGAAAAAAAGGAGCTGTCCTAGATTACTGTACAGAAACAACTGGGAGTCGTACAATGAGAAGCTCCGGTGATACTAGATGTCTATGTCAGGAAACAAGCGTGTATTGATTGACCTTGAGTGCTTCTTCAAGATTGATACAGATTCCAATCCAGGCCAGGTTGCGAAAAAACTTCATAATCCGTTGGACCGTCTACAAAGCTATTTAACTGTCTGCATCTCTATTAACAAGGATGGCTGGAGGCAATCAATATACAAACAACGGTTAATAAAGATACAAACACAGCAAATTAACAAATATAAGAACACTGGTTAATAAAGATACGAAGACAGCAAATTAATTAATGGCCTAACATACAAATGAGAAAAGATGAGAAGGGGATAAACCTGGAACAGGGATGTCAAAATAACCAATGATGTATCACAATACACTTGTGGCACATCATGGCACTAAACTACTATGTTTGCGAAGATATATACAAACTTCAGAAATTACTGTGTAGTTTGACTTTGCAATTCTCACAGTTCATAAGGTAGCTCCCAGTGTTAAAAAACACTTAAACCCCAAGCATAACAGTAATACTCTTATAGAATATTCTAACGCAGCACGCACTGATATATATGCTATGGCCTATGGTTGGGGCTTTTTGCACTAGATGCAGGCAATTCCAAGAAAAAGTTTATGAAGATGATGAATTGATCATGTAGGATAATGCCTGATGCTTTGGCATGAAATTTAAGATAGACTGCTCATGCCTACATGACCTAAACTGAAGTGTTTGTCATTTCCAAAACAAACAGTTCCAGCTAGAAAAAAAAAGAGAGTTAATCTACATAACTGTACAAAAGAATGAGAGCTGTACAATGTGAAGCTCCAGTGATACTAGGCGACTTTGAAATGAAACAAGTGTATATTAACCTTGAATTTTTCCTTCAGGATTGATACAGATCCCAATCCAGGTCAGGTTGTGAAAAAACTCCATAATCTGTTGGACCGTCTACAAAGCTATTTAACTGTCTGTGTCTCTATTAACATGGATGGCTGGAAGCAATCGATATAAACACAATGGTTAATACAGAATTACAGATACAAACACAGCAAATTAACAAATATATCAACAATGGTTAATAAAGATACAAACACATCAAATTAACAAATATATGAACACTCGTTAATAAATATACAAACACGCAAACTAACTAATGGCCTCACATATGAATGAGAAAAGATGAGGAACAGGGATGTCAAAATAACAATGATATATCAGTACACTTGTTGCACGTCAGGTACTAAACTACTAATGTTTGTGAAGCTACATCAAAACTTCAGAAGTTTACAGTATAGTTTGACTACAATTCACAGTACATAAGATAGATTCCAGTGTTAGAGATCTCATAAATCCCAAACATAACAATAATCCTCTTACAGTTGGAACACTAATACAGAAAAGATGGAAAGAATAAATGTGGCATGCACTGATGTATCTGCTGCGGTTGGGGCTTTTTGCGTTAGATGGAGAATCTCAAGATGATGAACTGATCATGTATGATAATGCCTGATGTTTTTTCATGCAATTCAGATAGACAGCTCATGCCTACATGATCTAAATTGAAGTGTTTGTCATTTCCAAAACGAACAGACCGGCTAGAGAAAAAAGGAGTTAATCTACATCAACTATACAAAAGAACAAGAGATGTACAATGTGAAGCTCTGGTGATAGTAGATGACTTCGAAATGAAACAAGTGTGTATTGACCTTGAGTTTTCTTCAGGATTGATACAGATTCCAATCCAGGTCAGGTTGTGAAAAAACTTCATAATCCGTTGGACCGTCTACAAAGCTATTAACTGACTGCATCCCTTCTAACAAGGACGGCTGGAAGCGATCACTTCCAGACGGCAGCAACTTATAGAACACTAACAGCCCAAGAGTACATATAGCCTGCAGCTTCATGGAATCACCCTGGACTGCGAAGAAGAGCAACATAGCAGCAAGAAAGAAGATAACACAGAATTGCATGATGCACAGCACCCTATCCATCAGCTTCCCATCATTGCCTGCAGGAAATCCTCTGACTCTGTACACGAACAGGAAGTTGTACTTGTCCACAAGGTAACGGTAGCCAAAGTATACTGCACCGACAGGAACCACAAGCGGAGCGAACAGTGAGTAGATCATCGTGAGCGCGAATATTGTGATGTCAAATGCATAGTATTGTGCAAAGTCGAATTTCTGCTTTGGCATGTGGAAGCTCCGGTTTATTGGGTACATGGAAAGATCATGCCCCTCGAAACCATTCAGAATGTCACTGTCTTCTCTCTCAGACATTAGAGGCGATATCAGACCATTTGTTTCCTCGCCATTGTTCATAGATCTGTACTCCTCATTTTCTTCAGGGACCAACTGGACCATATCATTCTTTCTGAATTTCTTCAGTATATGCTTTATCCAAGGGATTGGAGCCAGCAGATCAAAAGATATTCCCAGAAAGGTGCATGTGATTAAGAACGCCAGGGAAGAAAGTGAAGATCTCGACAAGAATGATGGGCTCAGGTAATGTTCAATCTGCTTGCAATCTGCACTATCTAAGTAGCACCGTCCCATGCTAAGAATCCAACTTTCAAGTGACGATTCCACCAGCGCACGCAACAAAATGAGATTAACAAGGAAGAAGCAAACCATCTTCAGCAATGCAGCTCTCTGCTCCCCCGACACTGTCAGATGGAACTCAAACTTGGAGAAGTACGAGAGTACTGATGGGATGATAATATACATGCTCACGAAGATGAGGACATTGGGTAGAAACTGAAAGATTATTGTCCAGAACCAGCTTGAGCCTTGAAGCCAAACAATCCATGATTTGGCATTATCCATAGCCTCCACATTGATGATCCGTGCTGCGTTTTGCATTCCACTGAGTATTGACAAGGGCGAACTGAAGAACAGGAGCATTACAATGAGGCAGGTGTTGACCGCAATCCGCCGCAAGGCTAGCGAGGTCTTGTTCATCCCAAGATGATTCCAGTAGATATCTGATGCTGGTGGCGCCCTCTCCACTCTCCATCGGCTCCTCTCAAGCTGGAGCTCCATCACTGGGAAGAACCTGCCAATGGGTGTCTTCTTCCTTTCCATTCGGAAATCCCTCACAGCCTTGTTTGCCGTGTACACATCCTTGAACACAATGAAAGCTATGCCAGCACCAGGTGCACGGCCTTCCTTGTAATCCGACAGCCTGCTCCCAATCACGAGTTTCCTTGTCTGCAGCTTCCTTAGCCTCTCATCATCAGTAAACCCGAACCTCTGCGCGGCCATTGCCCACAGCTCTTTGCATCTCCTGACGAGCCAGTGGGCTTCCAACTGCCCTGATTCATCCTGCACAAACTCGTCAAACAGGCTGCGGGCGTCCATCTTGGCCTCCAGCCAGGAGATCTTGTTCCGGACCTTCCCCCACTCGTCGGCGAGGTACTCGAGCGTGCAGAGGTCGAAGGGCACAATGACGCGGTACACCTTGCCGGGGTACTTGTGCTCGAAGTACTCCTTGAGGGGGGCCTTGTCGGCGGCGAGCGCCCTGGGGATGCCCTGGATCATGATGGTGAAGACGGCGACGGAGCTGGAGTTGGGGTCGCTGGGGTTGCCGTTGCCGTCGCGGAAGCGGGTGATGCGGAGGGCGTCCTCCATGCGGGAGATGCCGAGGTGCGCGATGGCGACGACGGCGGCGGTGAGGAGGAGGTGGAGCCAGAGCAGCGGGGAGGCCCTGGGGATGTGGGAGATGGTGGTGGCGGCGAACTGGTCGGCGATGGCGGCGTCCCCGGCGAGCAGGTTGAGCGGGAGGGCGGCCGCGAAGGCGGCGGCGGAGACGGCGGCGAGGACGAGGAAGGAGGCGCGCTCGAAGAGGAGGAACTGGGCGGCGTCGGCGCCGCAGTGGAGCGCGATCTGCGGGGCCGTGGCGTGGTAGACGGCGAGCAGCTTGGCGGCGAGCGCGGAGGGCCCCGGGATGCGGCGGTGGTCGAAGCGGAGCTTGACGAGGAGGAAGAGGAGCACGCAGGAGGCGGCGCCCACCGCCGAGATGTTGACGAGGTACTGGATGCTCCCGTACCACGCCTCCGGCTCCCCGCCCGCCGCGTCCTCCGGCGACGGCGCGCCCGGGCCCATCGGGTCAACGGGGGCGGAAACCCTAGCTGGATTTCTCGCCGCGGATTACGCCGGCGGTGGAGATGCCTTGCCGGTTGCCGCCTCCGTTGGTTCGTGGACGGGGGTGGGGTGGGGTGGGGCTGGGCGAGATCCCGACGGGAGGGGACGACGGGCGGGCTTGCTTACCCGTGCCGACCCTACCCGCGCCGTGGTTTGAGTCGCTGCCGGGTGGGGACGGCGGGGAAACGTGTGGTTTTCCTTCTTGTGTTTTCCGGGAAACGGTGGACAAGTTAAAGAAATACTTCGAGGTTAAGGTGACTAGGACTCATGTTACTTGTGGCCCGCTAGTTAGTGAGTTTAGCTTTATTTAATTTAGTGGTGATGATATTTGGTTTGCTATTGTGTACTACTACTAGCTAGTACTTCCTCCGTTCCTAAATATTTGTCTTTTTAGAGATTTTAAAGGACTACCACATACGGATGTATATAGACATATTTTAGAGTGTAGATTCGCTCATTTTGCTCCGTATGTAGTCACTTGTTGAAATCTCTAGAGAGACAAATATTTAGGAACGGAGGAAGTACTAGTCAATGCGTACGTGCAATGCACGTTAATTTGGAAATATATTAAATGCATGCGGATATTAAGTAGGATATTATTTGCGTGTTATTATGTGATTAGCACTATATTTGGCATGAAATTAACTACACGCTAAACATGTTGAGCGCTCGACATTGAAGCAATCTAGGTCGTTGGATTGACATGATTTGATGGATGAGATTAATTGGATCTGCCCCTTTGGGTCTTTTTATATTGGTATAGATATAGATAATCAAAGGTTTGTTCCCAATAAAACTAGTAGGGTTTGTTGAAGTTGCTTTCGAAAGGAGGTTCTTGAATTTCATCTAGTTTCGCGGATGCTTATTCTTTTCTAATATAACAGGGAGATTATCACGTGTGATGATAACAAAAGTATTAAAACTTTATACCACCGGCATAAGCCACGGATGTGGTTTGGCTCCAGCAATTAAGCATATCGGCTAAGACATAGATCTATGTATCATATCAATGTCAGTTCATTAATAACATATATTACAAGAGGAGGTAACATACAGAATTACGTCAAGAAACCTAACGAGTGTAGACGTTACAGTGTTTGGCTCTGGAGGTGACACGGATGCTTGGAGTGCTTGGTGTCCACAGAATGTGATTGGAGGGTATCCCTTTGCATGTTGTGCACTTTAGGCATATGTTCGAACCAACTTTCTCAAGGAATAATATGGACAACCAGGTATCTTTTTATCAAGTAGCACAGAATTTTGGTTATTGTCGTGGTGTCCTTTGCAAAGGCTTTCACTATTGCAGTAGATGTTGTCACATAAACGAGTATACATGCCAAGTCACCTTTTGTTGCAAACATAGCGATGAGGTTCTTGGGGAAAGAACTCATGCGCCTTATGTGGGTGTGTTAGGCAACCTAATAATAACAGAAAGAGAGATTAGAACTCATATGTTGCATGCCTTGTAAAGGAAAAAACATGTGCTTTGACACTTCTTAATTTCAATTAGTTGTTTTGCAAGGTTGTGTTACTCATTCACCAGCCCATAGTTCTTTCGAGACATATATTTTTCATGAAAGTTATGTTACACCTAAAAAAGAGATAGCCACATGAATGTTGCCTCAAAGGGCTCCAAAGTAAATATTACCCAGAAAAGTGTACAGGTTCACATTGTATAGGAGAGGAAGTAATCACATTTTGTTTCCTTAAAATTTTATTGACCAAAAGGTCGTAAAATAAGAAAATCTTCTCATACGCAACTCCCACCAGTCAGGCATTTGCGTCAAAGAGCATGTTATTACTTGAGACACCAACTATGAACATGACAAAGGATCATACATATAAGTCGTCTAAAACTAAAATATGAGTCATCATAGAAAGGAAAAAAGGGGACAAGGCACTATGTTATAGTTATATTTTGATACTCAGTTAAGCATATTCGTTGATAAACATACACACCTGTTATATTAGGTGACAAACAAGAAATGCAAAGATATATATAATAATGTCAAACAAAAGAACATCTCGGGTGGCCAACTATATCATATGAGCGAGCAACCCACTCAGTTCAATCCACTATCTCTCTCTCTCCCTTCTCTCTATTTTGGGGGATACAATGGACTCCTCCATTCCCGTTAATGAAACTCAAGTTATACATTGCTTCTCCCGATAGAGCGTTAAGAAACATAAGAAAAGAGCACCGAACAACCATGAAGTCATGAACCACACATGTCAGCACGTTGAGTCGTTTTACCACAAAACCTATCCCTTCGACATGTTGGAGTCCACCCACACGCAAGATTACAGACCTCCTTGTCGCATTCCGCAACATTTCAACCGCCTTTTCCGCGGTACTTTTCGTGGCCTTTGGTTTCAGCAAATCGCTTGGCAGATACTAATTTTATAAATAACCCCCTACCAGGGTAAGGACTAAGGAGGAAGTTTATAACCATCCTTTCTGGTATTACTATTCGTGATGACTTCTGTTAGTCCATAAATTCACCCTCCTTCAGGCCTCCAATTTTGCTATCTTATAGAAAGTATAATGCTCCTATAAAAAAGGGAAATAAAAAGTCAGACAAATTAATTATCACAGATCTAGTGACTTTGAAATGACACCAACAAAATCAAATCTTTATCCAAATAAATATGCCTTTCGAAGCTTATCCGCCTCCTACAAAAAGAATCCGCAGATTGTGTCCGAAAGCCCCCGACCCGAAGCCGTAGAAATTGGCGGCCGGACGGACGGCCAAAATCATCATCACCCATTAAAAAAAAGATCTCAACGGTGGCATCCAACCATCCATCCGCGGACAGCAGAAGCCGACGCGCACGGCAGCAGCGCCAGACCACGCGAGCGCAGCCAAAGGAAGGAAAATGGCCACGGCCCTCTCCCTCGGCGGTGCCGGCGCCGGCGCCGGCGGGTGCCTCCTCCGCAGGCGCCCCGCGTCCTCCGTGGCCAGGTGCTGCGCCGCGCCCCGCCGCTCCCCCTCGCGCCGCCGGGCCCCGACGCGGCGCCTGGCCGCCTCGCGCGCGGACGACTCCTCGCCGGCGCCCTTCGAGATGACGGTGGAGGGCGCGCTCAAGCTGCTCGGCGTCGCTGAGGGCGCCTCCTTCGACGAGATCCTCCGCGCCAAGAAGGCCGTCGTCGCCTCCTGCAAGGACGACCCGGACGCCGTCGCCCAGGTCCCTCCCCCTCCCTCCCTTCCTCCCCCCGAACCTCTCCTCCACTCCATGCCGGCCCCTTTCCGCGCTCGCTTGATGCTCAACTGAATCCATCTTTAAAAGGATGCTTCGATTATCCCACAGCTTGCTAATTTAGGACGACAAAGCCGCCTCAATCATCAAATTGGTAATGCAAGAACGGCGATGTATGTTCACTTTTCAATATCCTGAAGCAAAATCAGGTTACAATCTACTTCCGTACATGGCGAAGAAAAGCGGAGACCTGATCATGATCAATTTGGGCAGATTGGTGCACAGTTGTTCCCATGTGATGAATCGAGGCTGTTAAAATACTCTACTTTTGGCATTAAGTGCGTTAGCTTATAGTGGTAGCACTATTTGTATATCCATGGACATGGGCCATGGTGGAGGTGATCATATATATTCATATCATATCATGTGCTGTCAACTTTGGACCAGTGACTTGGCTCGGCCCGTAGGAAGGGAAGGAGTGTAAATTTCTGTTCCTTCATTTCGACAAGTTACCACTGACTGCCCGGTTTTTCTACGCAATTCCGTGTGGATTTTTGTCCTTTGTAATAACCTTTCTTGTTCCAGCGAACTAGCTGTAATTTGTTCTTGTTTGCTTGTGCAAGTTGTCTTCCTGATAAGTACTCTTGCTTGCGCCCATGCCCAATCTTTCAACTGTCTGTTTCAAGGCAGAACTGGGACTCCTAAAAGAAACAATTGGATCATAAGTTGCTGGCAGCATCAATCATTGATGTTTTAACAGATTTTGTTGCACACAGCATCAAAGGCGTCCCGGATGCGATGTTTGACTCCGTGTCCTGTTTCATTCCAGGTCGAGGTTGCCTATGATATGCTGCTAATGCAGAGCTTATCACGGCGGAGGGCTGGCAAGGTTGTCGATAACAGCGTCCGCTACGCTGATGTGAAACCTGTCAAGACTGCAGGAACAGCGCCGCAATGGATGCAGTCAGCCATGAAGAACGTGCCTCTGACATTGGAGGCCCCAGCTTCGAGCAGCTTGGGCATCCAGTCATCCATTTATGGTGCACTGATGGTTTTCACATATGCGAGTGGAACCTCTACATCTTTACCATCAGCATACACTAGCCCTGATGTGCCTGGATTTATCCTAGCAACAGGGTTCGGCGCTTCATTGTATTTTCTGTCCAAGAAAAACATGAACTTAGGTAAATTCTTCCACCACTTTGTTATCGCTATTTGCTATAATATCTACTCTGATGCTCCTCTACATTTAGTACGGTTCGAACATGTTTTTAGTTTCTGTTCAACACTCTCTGTCTCTGGCTTTGGCATTAAAAACATGGAAACACTACTACAAACTACTCCCTCTGTAAACTAATATAAGACTTTTTAGATCACTACTTTAGAGGTAAACTAATATAAGACTTTTTAGATCACTACTTTAGTGATCTAAAAAGCCTTATATTAGTTTACAGAGGTAGTTGTTTTGAAGCTACAATACAACCTATATCACCAGTGGTGTCGGCTTGTTCTGCTCACCTGGGGGCATTATTTAGTTAATATAAAGCATCTAGTGTTGTTATATCTGTAGCCTTAACTGTTATCTTGCCTTTAGAAGCAGTATTGTCATGGTAGTTTTCTTAGTAGCTGATTTTCTTCCTTATATATTTGCTCAGTTTACTTTCAGTGAAAGAACAACATTAGAAGCATGGAATGAAACATGCAATCAAAAAAAAAGGACAGAATAAAGCAAATAAGAGGTACTTGTATGCTAAGAAAGGACCCTGCTCCAGTGCCAATTAATCCGTGTTGGCTGTAAGGATGAGTAGTAGAGATTACTTGCAGTGCATGAACTCATATTGGCTAAAGGGGTGGTTGGTATTGTTGTTATAGACTCATAGTTCGATGCTTGTACGTCTCTTGCACATCAGCTTTTTAGACTAGGTCAGCAGTTTCCCAAGATTGCATGGTTGTCGTGTAGTGCGCGCCTTGGCATTGTATTGCATGCCTTTTAGACTAGGTCAACAGTTTCCCAAGATTGCATTGTTGTCGTATAGTGCGCGCCTTGGCATTGTATTGCATATGGACTATCTTACAGTCTTTAGGTGAAACCTGGTTCAAAGAGATCAGTACCGTGCAGTGCTGAAAGTCTCTGCGAACTTCTAAGGGATACATTGTGAAGCAAATCCAGTTATTCAGCTATTGTAGCAACAATCGAATTGTGTCCCTGTGCACACTTTTTGAGTGAAAACATAACATGTCAAAACATACCATGCAGCAATTTTACTCTTGGTTGTCCTGTCTACAAAGTTGCTAGTGAATAAACATGTTTGGATCTGGCTGGCTGGCATAAGTCCACAAACCTCCAACCGGCTTTTGTGTTTGTATCGCACATGGACTATATTTTGTAGTCTTTAGGTGAAAATTACACTTGGTTCAAAGAGACAAATGCTCAGCGGTGCTGAAAGTTCTGTGCGAACTTCAAAGAGATACATTGTCAATCAAATTCAGCTATTGTAGCAACAAACAATTTTATTCTGTACACGCTTCTTGAGTGAGAAGATAACATGACAAAACAGCGATTTGTTCCTTCAGAGTAGATCTGAAGATAAGAGCGTTAGAGATCCACAATCCTATATGATTGTAGGTTATATTCTCTCATGGTCTCGTGTGATTATGGGATTGTTGTCATAGTTCAATGCTTGTATGTCTCATGCAACATCACCTTTTTAGTTTAGGTCAGCGGTTTCCCAAGATTACATTGTTGTCGTGTAGTGCGTTGCTTCACATTGTATTGCATGTGGACTAGCTTTAGGATTTAGGTGAAAAGAAAAAAAAACTTGGTTCAAAGAGATAGATGTTGTGTGGTGCTGAAAGTTTTGTGTGAACTTCAGAGAAATATACTGCAGGCAAATTCAGTTATTCAGCTGTTGTAGCAACAACCGAAACTGTGTCCTGTACACACTTTTTGAGTGAAAACATAACATTGTCAAACCAGTGATCTGTTACTTGAGAGTAGTACATCTGAAGATAAAAAAGCCCATGGATCCACGATCATACACGGTTGTAGGGTTATAATCTCGCGTATGATTATTTAATTTGACTTGCCATATGGAGCTATTTTATCTCTTTACTACCTTCGGTCTTGGATATGCTGTCTTTAAAGTTGCTAGTGAATAAATGCGTATGGATCTATCTGGCTGACACAAGTCCACAAACCTCCAACCTGCTTTTGTGTTTGTTATGGCACTGCTTAATTGTGGGAGGAAACCTTGCCCAATGTCATGTACATTGATCACTGCTGCTCTTGTGCCAACCTTCCTGCTTCGATTTGGAACGAAATGAATGCCTCTGTGGTCCTTGTTCATGCAGGTAAGGCCGCATTGATCACCGTCGGGGGGCTGGCAGTCGGTGCGACGGTCGGGTCCGGCGTGGAGAGCTGGCTGCAGGTTGACATTGTGCCCTTCCTGGGCATCCACTCCCCTGCGGTCGTCGTCACCGAATTCATTCTCTTCTCGCAATTGTTGGTGTCGCTGTTCGTTAGGTAGGGTCTGTGGGCAAGCTAAGCTGTCAGCTGGCCTGTAACTGACTGAAAAATGGTGCATCTTTTCCCCAGAAGATGCAAAAAGCAGCTGTGTATAGCAAAAACAGTACTACAGCGGGGATCTAAGTCCCTTGTACTTCAATCATCACTTGTATCTAGCCTTTTCTCCGTTGTCCGCCCCGATTTCATTTGTCGGTTTCTTCTTCGCCCTTGTTTGGAAATTGTGGTGTGGACTGTGAAGTTTGTTTTCGATAAAGGGCACTTTATTACTTAAAAGGTTTAAGCATTACACCTGGCCTCTGCATAACTGAGATGCACACGGCCAAAACCAAGTCCAAGTTCCAAGAAAATCAAAAAGGCAGGATACAAGTAATCATGTGAAGACTATATAATGCCCGAGACTCTGAAGTTTGTACTTACTCACAAACCACATCATGAATCCTAGGATGAAAACTGGGCCTTGCATTGAGCTTTGCATGCAGCTGAAGGTTTTCAGTATGTGGATCAGTAAGATTCAAGGGAGAACAACTTGCGAAGATTCCGATCGTCGAATTTCAGGCGAAGTCGGATGGCACCCAGATTTTGTTTCTCAAATTTCAACCTGTGAAATTTATGAAGAACTTGCTCTGTTGCGTTGTTTCTATCTGTGAAACGACAAGCTGCTTGTCAGCTAATTTAATCTACCGCCACTCCAGTAAAAATCAAAGCCCCATGACCATGAGAGGAACAATTGGGCCCTTTGATGCCCATGCTATGGGTGTGATCCAAGCTATCTAGTCCAGACCTAATTCCTGTTGGATGAGTGTCCCAACTGGCAACCTGATCAAGTTCAAGGCACCGCACCACACGTGCCCCCCCAGGGCCAGAATCCGCGTTGATATCCTTCTCATGTGATCATGTCGGCACCAAACCATTGGCCTACCTTGCTCACCCAGATACACACACAGGCCAAGTTCATCCGATTTCATAATGAATCTGCTGCAAAATAATTGGAGGCACCCCTTGACCTAACAGAGTCATCAGTCAAGCCAGGCACCCGGTTTTCGACGGCGAAAACAAGAGATGGAAGAACACGGACTATTGCGAAAAGAGACGGCGATGTTCCGGACAAATTTACAGCCACCTTGTCCTCCTCCCTCATTGGAGAAGAGAAAAAAGGATAGATAAAAGAACAAAGGGGAGGAGGATTGCGTCGCCACGGAATGGCGGTGATCTAACCTTATACCTTGCTATCAGTACGCTAATTTAATTACCCGGGTGGAGCCTGAGCAGTTTCACAGCAGCAGGAAGCACTCTCTCTGCAGATGCTCCCATCATAGAGTTTCTCTTCATCGGCGCGGCGGTTTCTTCTTCTTCTCCTTCAGTAGGTGCTGCTCACCATGGCGGGGGCCGAGAAAGGCGCGAGGGAGTTGGCGGGGACGCTCACGCCGCCCCCTCGGACCGACACCGACGGGCTCTTGCTCCACCCCGCCCTGCTCACGGCGCTCGCGTCCAGGAACACCACGACCACCGTTATGTCGTCGTGGAAATGCCGCCGCACCCCGCGCTCGATCTTCTTCAGGTCCGAGTACCTCATCTCCCTCTTCTTGGCCGCCTCTTGCATCGCGGCTTTCACTAGCTTTCGAGCGATCCCCTGGCGAAAAAGAAATTGCATAATTTTCAGGAATGGGTGAAAATGATCGCATGCCAGAAGTAGGCTTGATTTTGATAATACAGCAGCCTAGGGATGACATGCAACTTGAGGTTTTTTTTAACGGTATGTTGCTTGAAATGCCACTTGGAGCTTAAAATAGGAAAACAACTTTAAGTGGAGAAGTGGTAAATGCTCCCTGCCAATTGAAAGCACAAGCATCCCCATCAAGTGCATAACTCAGATTATACTTGCTTGAAATAACGCCTAGAGTTTAAAATGGCAAAAAAACTTTGAGTAGAGAAGGGGTAACATACTCTCTACTAGTAAGTGATTGAAAACACAAGCATCCAGATAAAGTGCAGAATTTAGGCTACACTTGCTTGAAATAGCAAAACAACTTTTAGTCCCACCCACGCAAACAAATAAAGGCATTAAGAATATGCATATATTTCCTACATGCTGCTCATATATCTGATGAATTGGATGGGTACTGAGCGTCGAAAGGAATTTTGGATTTGAATCATGGAAACTTTTTCTTTAGGGATGAAATCCATAGAAACCGGAGAGTAGGAGAAGAACACATACATTACGAGGGTTACTTTGGACAAGGTCAACTGCTTCCTGATTGCTGAGGTGCTCCCATAGCCCGTCGGAAGCAAATATAACAAACTGATCACTCGGTTGTATTTGGTGAACAGCAATCGCAGGTTCAGAACTAAGAATTGGCTTCTTGAAGGTTTCCCGGAGCCGAAACTTGCTATGTAGAGGTGATCTGTTATACTCGGGTCTTTTCAGATATACATCTCCGATAGATCTTGAGATCTGCAGAATATCATCTCACCTCATAAGTTACAATTGAAGAAAAACAGTAGTAGAGCACCCCCAACTGTATGTATACCAGTATATATAATCCAGAAGAGAAAATTTACAGGAGCCTATAGACTGTTGTGTACACAAAGTAATAATATGTCATGACGAAAATCCCGAGTTGCAGTAACTAATGGTGTTGATTAGCTCAAAAGTTAAGTGTGAAAATGACGATAACCATGGGTGACTGTAGAATGCATCACTTCCTCCTGCCTCTTGCTGGCACGCTTCCGTTATACAGAAAGCATGAACATCAATCTAGCATAGTCATATGGGAGGACAAGAGGCCCCAGTCAAAAAGATGGCAATTATGCAGCACCAAATCTTACCACACATTTATTTTTAGATATACGAAAAGCATGTTACATTATGTTGATGCAACCATATTTAGTGCAGGCACTTTAGCTCTGAGAACGATTGACTTACCTAATACCTAACTTGAAACAAACAGCGCAGACGCAAAAGTAATTATCCATACTCCGGAACGGAAAAAAAAGTGGAATTGCGATGAGATGGACAGATGATGTCACTGCCGCGAAGACTTCTAACAACAAATTAATAATTATCTAGGCAGGTCTAAATCTGAGAGTGATCTTATGCGCCTCACAGTACAGAATTTCGGTTACCTGGATGAGGCCCTTCACACGCCAAACGTTGTGTTTCAGAACCACAATTTGTGGATCATGAGGGTGTGATGACTGTAGCTCCTGCCTAACTTCCTCGTAGCACGCGTTGTGCTCTGCCGATAACTGCATGGCCACAACCTGACCGGTCGCCTTGACAAGCCTTCCCAGAACCGCACGCGAGTCGCCGGCGTTTGCGATGTAGAGAGTCCCGGAGCAAATTACGCCGACGAGGCAACAAGAGCCCACTGCTGCGATCTGAGGCTTCACAGACCATTCCTTGCTGACCACAGAAAGGAAGCCGTCCTCGGTTGCTTGGAAGGCTTTCCGGATCACATCGGCCGACATGCACTTGTGCTCGGTTGCAAATCCTGAAAAAGGAGATTGTTTATCATGCACTGACACTAACAAGGCTAACAATGAGTAAGAAACAGCCCCCAGAAAAAGAAAACAATTAAGTATAACAGAACAATGTCAGCATCAACAGAAGACATAAGCAGCTAGAAGAAGAGATGAATTTATTCTTTGTGAGATATAATACTAGCTCACTGCCGGTGACCACGCCATGTGTGATGCAAGCTTAGAAATAAGTCTACTGAACCTGCAATATTTTGCTCATCTTCTGATGTTACAGCAATGAGTACCAAACTATCACAGCCCTTCATTTTTTTATGAGAAAAATCAGTATGATTATATCGCAATCATGCTCGCAAAAATTGCAAAGCATGAACATCATAAGTTGGCAATTGATGATTTCATCATCAGTGGCGCCTCCCAAACTTAAAAAGAAATTAGCAGATGGGGATTTTTCTTGAGATGGGGCTTACTTCTGAGATGGTGGAACATGTTGTCATTGATGAAGCGGGAGGTCTCCGGGCCGCCGTGGCCGTCATAGACGCCGACGAAGGTGCCCTGCGGGCCGGGGTCGGCCATGGAGAGCGAGCCGGACTCGACCTGGCTCTGGTCCTCCAGCAGGTTGTTGGCCTGCACCACCGCCATGGAGAAGTCGCCGGTGGCCGCCTGCCCGGCGTCCTTGTACCACAGCAGCCCGTCCTGGCGGCCGGCGGCGTCGGAGCCCTTCTTGCCCCGCCGCCCGGCCCGGGACCGCGCGCCCCAGCACGACCTGAAGTAGTCCATCACCGCCGCCATCACGCCCTCCCCCCGCAGCTCCTCGCCGGCATCCCCGCCGGCCTCCCTATCTCCACCGCCTGCAACCAAACGGAATCATCAGTACTGCGGGTCAAGATCAAAAATTCCCCTCAGCAACCGGATCGCGGCCAAGGATCGATCAATCAATCAATCAACCAAGAAACCGCGTCAATCCCTGGCACCCAGAATCGCCCGGCGCAGAGCGCTGAATCAGATCGAGAGAAAGAAAGACGCAAGGCCTCTCACCTTTTTTCCCCTCTCTGTGTCCAAGTCCAAGAACTCCCCGCCGGGTTCGTGCTTGGATTCTTGGAATCTACTCAGATCTGGCGCGGGCGGCCACGAGCTTGCGCGCACGAACAGCGAGGATTGGGCGGACTGGACCGGCGGCCGCGCTCCGGGATCAAAGAGAATCAACCAGCCAAGCAAGCAAGGAGCTTGACAAAAAGAAAAGGAAAAATTCTCCCCCGTTCCTCCTCACCGTAGCTAGCTAGCTAGCTATATGTGATGTGCCCAATCTCTGGAACACTCGCTGGAAGTGGAAGGAATAGCTCAGAGGCAGTGCTCTCTCTCTCTCTCTCGATTCTCTTCTGAAGCCACACCCAACCCAACCCCAGCCTACTACTGCTAGTACGCAGGTGAGCGAGCTGAGGCAGGAGACCGAGGGGACAGAGAAGCCATTAAAAGAAGAGCAAGAGGGGGGAGAGGGGGGAGGTCAGGGCCAGCAAGGCAGGGATGGGCTCCTACCAATCCTGATTGTTGTGACTGGTTTGTGGTGGTGTGGACTGCTGCTGGCTGCAGGTGCAGGGCTATGTGTGCTCCCTCGACCTCGCTCGAGTCAGTTCAGCTCCCCTTCTTCCTCACTCCCGCCTCGCCTCACCTCAACCTGCCATGAGTGAAAACTGAAACCTGAAAAGAAAGAGAGCATCTTTTTATAGCGGTGGCGGCCGTCTCTGTTTGCAGAAAATGATGGCCGTCTAACTTAATCCTCCTCATCACTGCTACTACTAGTAGTAATTGATTTGCATTGAATTGGCACCACCTGTTTTGAAATCCCCCTTCCCACTGCTGTTTGTCATTGGTGGTTTGCTGCTATAGTCCAATCTTCTCTTGAATTGGTTTGATTTGAATTGAGCTGAATCAATCAGCTTTGGATTCCCTAATAGACTATAGTTATAGTTACTGCTCCCTCCGTCCCATAATGTAAGACATTTTTTGACATTGATGTACTTCACAAAGTTCACACACATGTGCATGTTTCCATGTGCCTGTGGCGGAAAAAAGGAAAAGGGGATGGATGCATGTTTCCATGGGGATCTTGAAGGTCAAAGGGGTGCATATGTGCTGCTAACTCATCAAACCAAATCTATAGCCTGGAAAAAAAAGGCCGCCCCTCACTCACTCACATGCATGCACCCATTAAAAAGGTCAAAGGAACACTTTTTTTTCCTGCTCCTCCTCCTCCTTCTTGTTCTTATTTCTTCATTATTATTGTGGACGGACTGTTTTGTCACGGTTGAACTGCTATTTGAGAGAGAATATTTATGACCAAGACTTTGATTAACCATGGGGCAGCAGGCTGCGAGTTTAGACGGAGGACGTAGCTGGCCATGGCGATCGTGGGGACTGAACCAGGATGTGCTGGCCGTGATGGGTCGCACCAGGTTGTGCGGTCCTTGTTTCCTTCACTCGTTTTTTGGTGCCATGCGATTACCCAACTGCTGGAAAAGATGGTCAGAATCATCTGCAAATGAGTCGTCTATTTCCAAGTCGCCTGAAAATTAGCCGAGCGCTCTACGGTCACCAATGGCGGATCCTGGATTTATCGCTGTGGGACAACATTGCAATGGCTAGAAAAAATATATATAGACTACGCTACACCAAAATTAGTATGATGAACAAACGTTGCACTAGTAAAATAGATTTTGAAAATTGTTCGTGGGGGCCATGGTCCCCTGACCCACCCCTAGATCCGCCACTTGGCGGTCATGCCAACTGCGTGATTACTTGCTCCATTCAGTTTTCCTTTCTTTCTTTTTAGGGAATTTCCCGAGGTTCGAGAGCCAACCTCGGTCTACTTAAACGCTTGCCGCTTGTTGGACACGTGTTGCTTTTAGTGATTGTTTCTGCCCCTGCCCTGACATGCATTTCTGCCGATCATAACTACTTGATCGGTCGCCACTTGTTTGAGTCACATATAGTTTTCTTCAAAATGACCGTTTTATTGTCATTATGAGCTGTGACACGTGTTTCTGCCGACCCCAACCTGCTTGATCGGTCGCCGCTTGTTCAAGGTACACATCTTTCTTTTCCTCAAAATGGTCGTTTCTGCGATCGCCATGACACATATCATCGCGATCCCAACCTACTTGATCGGTCACCGCTTGTTCAAGGCACACATCTTTCCTTTCATCAAAATGCATGGTTGTTTCTACGATCACCATGACACGTATCGTCGCGATCCCAACCTACATGATCGGTCGCCGCTTGTTCACGGCACACATCTTCCTTTTCTCAAAATGGACATTTTTGCGATCGCCCATGACACGTATCGTCGCGGTCCCAACCTACCTGATCGGTCACCGCTTGTTCACGGCACACATCTTTTCTTTCGTCCAAATGATCGTTTCTACCATCGCCCATGACACGTA
>NC_057805.1:489248609-489252214 GCF_018294505.1 Triticum aestivum | reverse complement strand
GGTCACCGCTTGTTCACGGTACACATCTTTTCTTTCGTCCAAATGATCGTTTCTGCGATCGCCCATGACACGTATTGGCACGATCCCAACCTACTTGAATCGGTCACCGCTTGTTCAAGGCACACATCTTTTCTTTCGTCCAAATGGTCGTTTCTGCGATCACCATGACACGTATCGTCGCGATCCCAACCTACTTGATTAGTTGCCATTTTGTTTGAGACACGTACTATTTTTCTGTAAAATGGTTGTTTCTACACCGCCATGACACGTATTTTTACCTATCACAACCTACTTGATCGGTCACCGCTTGTCAAGGCACACACTTTTCCTTTCCTCAAAATGGTCGTTTTTGTCATCGCCATGACACGTATTGTCGTGATCCCAACCTACTGGATCGGTGGCCATTTATTTGAGATACACATTCTTTTCTTTAAAATGGTTGTTTGTGCCATTGTCTTGACACATAATTTTGCCGAACCCAAACTACTTGATCGGCCGCCACTTATTTGAGACGCATTTTTCTTTCTTCAAAATGATCACTTATGTCATCGTTCTTGAAAGAGCATGGTGCCCCATGTGTGGTTTTGGTAATTGATGCATTCTTTATGGACTAATGGTTGCCTTGAGTTATATTTGTAGGTTTTGTCCATAGGCTTTTCTTGAAGTCCATGTGTTGGTTTCAAGGAGTTTATGAAATGACCAAGGTGCTATTCAAGGAATTATCTAAAAATTGGTCATGTAGAAGACATGATACAAGGTTGATCAAGACTAAGTCAAAGTGTGAATTCAGTTGATCAACACACAAAACGTACAAGATGTACCGAGAGGGATCAAGTGATCCCATGATATGGTATCCATTACACTTTATGTACTAACCCATGGTCTACGTGAGAGTTCTATGTGGTTCTATGTGGGGTTAGGTATGTTTCCATGGGTTTGCATCAAGAGGAAGATCTCATACAACCAATGCAGGATGACATCAAGTGGTGATCGTCATCAAGATTGCGATGTGCAAGTTCAAGTAGTGCATCACGAAGAGAGCAAGTGCTTGAAGCTTGCCTTCCATTGTGGTGGCAATGGACTTGGGAAGATGTGCCGAAGAGTGGCTCACCGATAGTGGAGTATGGGGGAGCAATCAACTAGTCTTCATCGAGCCAACACAATCAAGAAAGGCGGTCTAACTTGAGGAAGTCAAGACCGTCATCATCTAGCTCAAGTGGACTATGTGCAAGGCAAAGGTTTGCCCTTGATAGGTTTTCTATTTTACCGGTCTCATGGTGGTAGTTGGGAGGCCGGGTTATAGGATCGGTTGCCGTACTATCAAGGGGGTTCTCAAGTTAATAGCTTGATCGTATCATTCATAGAGAGCTCAAACCATTGGATCTTTGCATCATCTTTCTTGGTTCTTGTTTGGTGTTTATCCTTGTGAGATTTGGAGCTTTTGGCCATCTTCTTGATTAGCTCGAGTTCATCAAAAACGGATTTCATATGCTTCTTCTATGATGTTTTCGATGTTGGAGTTTTTACCGGTTCTTCATTCATAGAGGTTTCACACCTCTATATCATTGGCAATTTTCTACTGCCTCTTCTCACTATAATCAGTCGTTGTTTGGGTGGTACTCGTTGTTATCTACCTAACAAGCTTGAGTTTGCTCAATTCGAAGCTCATTTGCAGAAGTTATGGCAGTTCAGGTTTTATTGTTTCCATCTGTTTCTCTTCGATAGTTTTCAGCCCCCAAGCGGTAGTACCGCTCCGCTCCACGGTAGTACCGCTCATACGGTACTTCCGCTATGAGCTTCCGCACTATCTTCCGATTGTTTACGTGCTCCTGTAAATGGGCGGTAATTGCACGGTAGTAAGGGGGCGGTACTACCGTAAGTCTACTGCCGTTGCCACTAACGGTTAATTTTGGGCTGATGTAGTCGTTTCTGCTCTCGCAGTACTAGGGTGGTAGTGGGCGCAATAGTACCCCTCCGTGCGGTACTTCCGCCCCGTCGCCACCTAGTACCGCCGTTTCTCTGTACTACTTGGCCTGTAGCGGCAGTACCGCTCCTAGGAGCGGTAGTACCGCTTGTGCATGGCCTGTGCACGGTTGGATTTGGGGAGGCCTATAAAAGGGGGTCTTCTTCCCCAATGGTAAGAACTTGAGCTCGTATTCTTCCCTCATTGTTGACCTTCTTCGAGGTGGCTAACTCTCAATCCCTCCAATGATTCTTGCTAGTTCTTGACGGAAAAGAGAGAGGAGATCTAGATCCATATTTCCACCAATCACTTTCTCCTCTATGTGTGGGAAACCCCTTGGATCTAGATCTTGGAGTTCTTGGTGTTCTCCTTCTTGTTCTTCCACTCATATTTCTCCATAGATTTCGTTGCTTTGGTAGGATTTGAGAGTGAGGGACTTGGGCACTCCGTATACCCTTGCCATTGCATTAGTTGAATCGGTTTGAGTTCTCCACGGTGATACGTGGAAGTGAAAAGTTGAGAGGCTTATTACTCTTGGGTTCTTGGTACCCTAGAGCTTGTTCATCTTGGGTGCTTAGGCGCCCTAGATGGTTGGTGGTGCTACGTAGCTCAATCATTGTGGTGTAAAGCTCCGGGCAAGCGTCGGAGTCTCCAATTAGGTTGTGGAGATTGCCCCGAGAAATTTATATGGATTCAGTGACCGCCACCAAGGGTATCCATTTGTACGGGTTCGGTGACCGCCCTCAAGGGTCTCTTAGTGCCTTGCATTGTGCGAGGGCGTGAGGAGATCACAGTGGCCCTGGTGGCTTCATGTGGAGTATTTTGCCTCTACACCGCTCCAAACGGAGATTAACATCCGCAAGGGTGTGAACTTCGGGATACATCGTTGTCTCCGCGTGCCTCGGTTATCTCTTGTCCGAGCCCGTTACTTACTGCACTTCACTTTATGATAGCCATAGTATGACATGATATATATCTTGCTATCACTTAGTTGTTTATCTTACTTAGCATAAGTTGTTTGTTGCACATAGGTGAGCCTAGTCGATTTAGGCTTTGTGCTTGACAAATTAAACGCTAGTTTTATTCTGCATTTGTTCAAGCCTAAACCGTAATTACTTTAAAGCGCCTATTCACCCTCACCCCCTCTAGGCGACATCTACAATTATTCAGTTCTAACACGTGTTTTGCCAATCACAACCTACTTGATCGGTCGCCGCTTGTTTAGTGTCGTCGCCATGACATGGTATTGTCGCGATCTTAACCTACTTGACAGATTGCCATTTGTTTGAGGCGCGTACTACTTTTCTTTGAAATGGTTGTTTTTTGCGGCAGCCATGACACGTATTTTTGCCGATCACAACCTACTTGATCGGTCACCGCTTGTTTTAGGCACAACATTTTCCTTTTCTTAAAATGGTCGTTTCTGTCATCGCCATGACACGTATTGTCGTGATCCCAACCTACTTGACCGGTTGCCATTTCCTGGAGACACGTATTTTTTCTTTAGAATGGTTGTTTTTGCCGCCGCCATGACACATAATTTTGCCGATCCGAAAACTGCTGGATCAACCGCCACTTGTTTGAGACACGTTTTTTTCCTTCAAAATGGCCGTTTCTGTCATCGTTGTAACATGTGTCTTTG
>NC_057805.1:489240794-489248247 GCF_018294505.1 Triticum aestivum | reverse complement strand
ACACCATTTTCCTTTCCTCAAAATGGTCATTTCTGTCATCGCCATGACACATATTGTCGTGATCCCAACCTACTTGACCGGTTGCCATTTCCTGGAGACACGTATTTTTTCTTTAGAATGATTGATTTTGCCGCCGCCATGACACGTAATTTTGCCGATCCGAAACTACTAGATCAACCGCCACTTGTTTGAGACACGTTTTTTCCTTCAAAATGGTCGGTTGCCATTTGTTTGAGACACATACCATTTTTCTTTAAAATGGCCGTTTCTGCCGCCGCCATGACACGTATTTTTTCAGAACACAACCTACTTGATCGGTTGCCGCTTGTTTATGGCACATATTCTTCCTTTCCTCAAAATGGTCGTTTCTGTTATTGCTATGACACGTAATGTTGTGATCCCAACCTACTTGATCGGTTGCCATTAGTTTGAGACGTATTTTCTTTCTTTAAAATGGTTGTTTTTGTTGCGGCCGTGACACGCATTTTTTTTCGATCACAAACTACTTCATCGGCCACCACTTGTTTGAAACACATATTTTCCTTCGAAATGGTCGTTTTTGTCGTCGTTGTAACATGTTTTGCCGATCACTACCTACTTGATCTGTCGCCGCTTGTTTAGGCAAATATTTTTCCTTTTTACAAAATGGTCGTTTTTGTCATCGCCATGACACGTATTGTCGTGATCCCAACCTACTTGATTAGTAGCCATTTGTTTGAGACATGTATTTTCTTTCTTTAAAATGGTTATCTCTATCGCCGCCGTGACACGTATTTTGCGAGCCCAACCTATTTGATCGGTTGCCAATTTTCTGAGACACATATTTTTCCTTTCTTCAAAATGGTCGTTTCTGTCATCGTTGTGACACATATTTTTGTCAGTGGCCACGCATCTTTTCTTCAAAATGGTTGTTTCTGTCGCTTGGATAGGGTAAACTGTCTCGAGCCGAAATTCAGGAATAATGTCATTTGGCATATAAGAGCTGATCTGAACCTATTTGATCGATTGCCGCTTACTTGAAACACGCATTTTTGTTTTCTCTTCAAAACAGTCGTTTCTCCCGCCGTCGTAATACGTATTTTTTCTCCGTATCCAGCCCAAATATATAACGGAGATAACCATTTGATCCATGTTGACGCTGGTTTCTAAAGAAACACGATGGCAGCTTATTCCAGTAGCATCGGTGGGTAGCATTCCGCGCGTGCCCACGGTGAGATCTGAGGCGATTTCTTTCTGCTTGTCTCCAACTACTCGTACAAGGTGGTTTTAAGATGGGGAAAAGGTGATGATGTTCGGTCAGGATGATTCTAGAATAATGACTTGTCATGTTCGAAAACAACAATCGCATGGCATCGCGTCGTGTGGGCAGGGGCAATCAAATGTGGCCGGGTGATGACGTTTTAGCCACGATGAAAAGCTCTGCTCGCTCAAAAGTGCTGTTTCCTTGACATTTTTTAACCTGTTTTGTACTAGTAAAAAAAGGCATGTATATATATGCTACATGGGGGGATTGCTAACTCGCGCGCGCTCGTTGGAGCGCTCGGTTTCGGACAGCTCCCGATTTGGAAAGTAGGCAGTTGTTTTCTTTGAGGATTAGGGGATTAATTAAGGTGGGCCCCCTGAAAATCAGGGGGCGATTAGTGTTGATTCTGGGTGGGCCTTGACGATGGTGCCCTCGTGTGGATGCGCACATCACCATCCCTTGTTGGCTGGTTGTCACACGTGGTGGGCCCTGCTTGGAAATCCTGTTTTGCCTTGTGCGCTGGTTCGAATCGAGCGCTGGAGCGGCCGATCGCGAAAGAGTAAATCCGGCTACATGGATACCGAAAGTGTTGGCCTGCTAATGTAATGAAGTGCCGAAAAGCTAGTGGCAATTCTGTTATGGTCTGAAATGCTTTGGTTACTCATTACGCTTTCGAGTAGCTAAGGTGAAAGCATGTTTTGGAGTTTGGAGTATATTGAGGGCGTTTTGAGGACGGTTTCGGCGGACTCGTGAAAACTGGGGAAAAGTAGGCTAAGCGGAATCACGAATTGAATTGAATCATCCATTAACCGCATGTAAAAGTGTTCAAAAATGGTTTTCGTCGATCCATCCAACACGGCGGAAAAAAGTAGGCTAGTTACCAGCCTTGGTTGATTCCCAAAATCGAACCGTGGTTTCAACGGTTGAAGGTAAAGCGTGTTTCATGAAAGAATGCCCACCGGATAGGCCCATGACGACAGTCGGTACATGCCCTAAAAAATCACTTTACGGAGGGAGGCCCGCCGGCTCTAACGGCGGGTCAACAAACACGTTGTTAAAGAGGTCAAACCAACACTTTCTCCTTCTTATTTTTCTTCTTCTTACTTATCGTTATTATGGACACAATATTTCGTCCACACTGAAACCATTTTGTCACACTGGAACAGTTGAACTGCTATCTATTTGATAATGACATTATGAGCCAGCCTTGGTTAATTAACCATGGGGCACTAGCTATACAGCAAGTTTACAGAGGACATAGCTGGCCATCGCGTTGTGGGGTCTGAACCAGGATGTGCTCTGTTGGGGTCTGGGGATGATGGGTCGCACCAGGATCAGGTGTGCGGTCCTTGTTTCCTTCACACTTTTTTTGGTGCCGTGCGATTTGCCAGCTGAAGGAGAAAAACAATAGTCAGAATCATTTGTGAATGAATCATTTATTTGTAAGTCCTCTGAAAATTTATGAGCGCTCTACAGTCACACCAACTGCGTGATCACTTATTGCATGGACGACGATAACTGCCACACGTGTGGGCGTTAAGGGGTCTGCCCACACGTTTTGTGTGGTGCCTAAGAGGAACAGCCCACACGCCTACGTGTGGGCAAAACAACTAGCACCCACACATCTTTTTTTTCCTCGCGGTCCCTCTCACACGCCTACGTGTGGGCAAAATGGATAACGCCCACACGACCTCTCTCAGCCACCTACCTGACGGTCCCGCACGCCCCGCGTGACAGTCACCACGCGTGCCCGCAGTTGCCATTGTCCGGACCCTCTTCAATGTCCGTTTAACTGCAGTTGCCATGTCGCTGAACTACAGTTGCCATGGTTGCTCAACTGCAGTTGCCATCTCAGGTCAAGTGCCAGATGCCATTTTGGACAACTGCAGCTGTTGCCATGTATGGTCTGGTTTACTATAGTTGCCATGATTTGAAAACATTAGGGGTTGCCACCTACTAACACTAGGCAGTTGTCATGTATGGTCTGGTTTACTACAGTTGCCATGATTTGAAACCCTTAGGAGTTGCCACCTACTAACACTAGGCAGTTGCCGTGTAGCGCTACAAAGAGACATGCCAAAAATAACATGTTTCGGATAAAGAAAGAGTTGACATCTGCTTACAAGCACACTAGGGCAGTTGCCGTGTACCCTGCAAAACACATGGCAACTGACATATTCGGGTAAAAAAAAGAGAGAGTTGCCATCTGCTTACGAGCACACTAGGGGTAGTTGCCATGCACACTAGGGGTAGTTGCCATGTACACTGCAAAACACATGACAACTGCAGCTTTGGGTATGGAAGAGGAGACGGGCGTGTGGGCGAGATGGCAAATGCCCACACACCAGCCCTTGTGCGTGAGTGAAAACAGACGTGTGGGCGAACTGATAAACGCCCACACACCGGCCCCTCCCTGTGTTGAAACGGACGTGTGGGCGACCGGGTGAATGCCCACACACCAGCCCAGTCCTATGTGGCACCACAAAAATGCCAAGATTCATGCACCCACAAACGGACACGGATCCACGCGTGTGGGCGCGATGCAAACGCCCACACGTATGGGCGTTAGTGTTTCCGTATTCCATTTAGTTTTCTTTCCTTTTCTTTGTTGGCGTTCATGAGGTTCGAGAGCCGATCCCAACCTACTTGATCGGTTCCCGGCTTGCCGCTTGTCTGAGATACACATTTTTTATTCTTCAAAATGGCGATTTCTTCCGCCATTGTGACCGTGTATGTTTTTTCTCCATACGAAAAATCGGCAAAAGCGGTCGGGTTCCACTCAAGACAAGGAACAACCTGTGTTTGGGTAGAGTGAATTGTCTTGATCGGGAGATAGTGGAGCACTTTACGGTTACACGAACTACTTGCTTAAGTTTCAATTCAGTTTCTATATATGTTTTGTCGGGATTCGCCGAGGTCCGAGAGCTGGTACCAACCTAGTTGGTCGGTCGCCGCTTGTTTGAGACACAAAATTTTCTTCTTCGAAATGACCGGTTATGTTGCTATTGTGACACGTACCCCCTCCCCCCCGCCGCCCTACGACGGCAGAAACAACCGGGTTCCACTATATTTAAGAACGAACAACTTGTGCTTAGATAGGGTACATTGCCTCGAGCGGGAATTGAGGACCAATGTCATTGGACGGACATATGCATTCACCACTTGAAACGAGCCGAATTATCTAAAGAAAACGATGGAGATAACCATTTGATCCAAGCTGATAGTACTACTATATCCAAAGAAATGCAAATGGCAGCTGATTCAAGGATAGCATCGGAGGATAGCGTTCCTGCGTGCCCACAGTGAGATCTGATCTGAGCGACTTGCTTCTGTTTTGTTTCCAACCACACAACGTCGTTATAAGATGGGAAATGGTGATGATGTTCGGTCAGGATGATTCTAGAATAATGAGGTGTCATGTCCGAAAACAACAAGCACATGGCATCGTGCGGGGGCAAAATTTCGTGTTTTGACCCTTTTGACAAAGAATTTCAGGATCTGACCCTGGTTTGAATTTTTTTCGGGATTTGACCCTTTTTTCCACCGCCAGGGGCTCTGGCGGTAGGGTTAGACAGCCTACCGCCAGTGTGACGCCCCCGATTCAAGCGTACACTAATCATACACGCAAACGTGTATGATTAAGATCATGGACTCACGGGAAGATATCACAACACAACTCTAAAATAAAATAAGTCATACAAATATCATAATACAAGCCAGAGGCCTCGAGGGCTCGAATACAAGTGCTCGATCATAGACGAGTCAGCGGAAGCAAAAATATCTGAGTACAGACATAAGTTAAACAAGTTGCCATAAGATAGCTAGCACAAACTAGGATACAGATCGAAAGAGGCGCAGGCCTCCTGCCTGGGATCCTCCTAAACTACTCCTGGTCGTCATCAGCGGCCTGTACGTAGTAGTAGGCACCTCCGGTGTAGTAGGAGTCGTCGTCGACGGTGGCCTCTGGCTCCTGGGCTCCAGCATCTGGTTGCGACAACCGAGAGGAAAAGAAAGGGGGGAAAGAGGGAGAAAAGCAACCGTGAGTACTCATCCAAAGTACTCGCAAGCAAGGATCTACACTACATATGCATGGGTATCTGTGTAAAGGGGCAATATCGGTAGACTGAACTGCAGAATGCCAGAATAAAAGGGGGATAGCTAGTCCTGTCGAAGACTACGCTTCTGGCCGCCTCCATCTTGAAGCATGTAGAAGAGAGTAGATGGTAAGTTCACCAAGTAACATCGTATAGCATAATCCTACCCGGCGATCCTCCCCTCGCCGCCCTGTGTGAGAGCGATCACCGGGTTATATCTGGCACTTGGAAGGGTGTGTTTTATTAAGTATCCGGTTCTAGTTGTCATAAGGTCAAGGTACAACTCCAAGTCGTCCTGTTACCGAAGATCATGGCTATTCGAATAGATAAACTTCCCTGCAGGGGTGCACCACATAACCCAACACGCTCGATCCCCTTTGACCGGACACACTTTTCTGGGTCATGCCCGGCCTCGGAAGATCAACACGTCGTAGCCCCACCTAAGCACAACAGAGAGGTCAGCACGCCGGTCTAAATCCTATGCGCGTAGGGGTCTGGGCCCATCGCCCATTGCACACCTGCACGTTGCATGGGCGGCCGGAAGCAGAACTAGCCCCCTTAATACAAGAGCAGGCTTACGGTCCAATCCGGCGCGCGCCGCTCAGTCGCTGACGTCAAGAAGGCTTCGGCTGATACCACGACGTCGAGTGCCCATAACTGTTCCCACGTAGTTGGTTAGTGCATATAGGCTAGTGGCCAGACTCAGATCAAATACCAAGATCTCGTTAAGCGTGTTAATTGATGTAACCGCGAAAGCCGACCAGGGCCAGGCCCACCTCTCTCCTAGGTGGTCTCAACCTGCCCTGTCGCTCCGCCACAAAGTAACAGTCGGGGGCCGTCGGGAACCCAGGCCCACCTCTACCGGGATGGAGCCACCTGCCTCTTCAGCCCCCATCTCCGAACAGTATCATAAGTAATGTAACAGTATAAAGTATATAGCATATGCCCATGATCACCTCCCGAAGTGATCACGACCCAGTAGTATAGCATGGCAGACGGACAAGAGTGTAGGGCCACTGATGGAACACTAGCATCCTATACTAAGCATTAGGATAGTAGGTAAGGGTAACAACTGTAGCAACAATGACAGGCTATGCAGTAGAATAGGATTAACCAAAAGCAGTAACATGCTACACTACTCTAATGCAAGTAGTAGAGAGAAGGAATAGGCGATATCTGGTGATCAAGGAGGGGTCTTGCCTGGTTGCTCTGGCAAGAAGGGTTCGTCGTCGATGTAGTCGATCACAGGGGTACCGGCAGCGGTCTCGGGGTCTACCGGAAAGAAGTAACGGAGGGGAACACAATAAATAATAGAGCAATCAAAGCATCACAAAGCATAACATGGCAATACGCGGTGCTAGAGGTGATCTAACGCAGGGATAGGTAATACCGGTGAAGGGGGGAAATATGCGGGAAAGTATCCCCGGTGTTTCGCGTTTTCGGACAGATGAATCAGAGGGGGAAGGTTGTAGGTTTGCTATGCTAGGGACGTGTGGCAGACGAACGGGCTGCGTATCCGGATTCGTCTCGTCGTTCAGAGCAACTTTCATGTACAAAGTATTTTCATCCGAGCTACGGATTATTTTATATTAATTTTTAAAGTTTTAATTCATTTCTTTAATTATCAGAATTTATTTAAATCAAAAAGCATTTATGACGTCATCATGATGTCATCATGACGTCAGCGGTCAAAGTTAACCATTGACCAGTCAACTGATGGGTGGGTCCCGTCTGTCATAGACACATTACCCTAACTAACAGATTAGTTAGTTTTAATCAGATATTTAGGTTAATTAAGTTTAATTAGTTTAATTAAACCAGATTAATTAAGATAATTAATTATATTTTATATTACATTTCATTTTCACCTTTTTTTAAATTTCTTTTCCAGGGCGCTGTGGCCCATATGTCATAGGCCCAAAGGCCATAGCGGGCACGGGCGACGGCAGTTACGCGCACGGGCGCCGGGTCGACTGGACCCGGGCGCGCACGGGCTAGCCGGCGGCCACGGCAGGGTAGCCGCAATTGACCGGAGCGGGTCAGCGGGGTGAGAGAGCGGCGACCAAGCGCGGCGCAGAGGGGTTGCGTGCGGGCGCGGACAGCAGGCGGCGGGCGC
>NC_057805.1:489221536-489240293 GCF_018294505.1 Triticum aestivum | reverse complement strand
AAGGGGGCGGTCGCGCGAGCGGGGGTCTGTGCTGGAGAGAGCTGCGGGAGGCCGGGGTCGGGGCGCGCCTGGGGCGCGGCCAGTGCGGCGAGGCGGGGAGCGGAGCAGCACGTGCGGCGGCGAGTGTGCGCGATGGCTGTGGTGGGCGCGGATGGGCGCGGGCAGCGGAGGGGGGTGCGGCAAGGTACTGGAGAGGACGAGCGCACGCGTGTGGGCACGGTGGAGGATCCGCCAGGGAGGAAGAGGGGAAGGGAAGAGGGGCTCACAGCGCCCTGTAGTTGAGCGAGGCGTGCTCGGGGAGGAGTCGGGGAAGCACTTGGGGAGGCCGGCGGGTCGGAGAGGTGGCCGAAGGCGAGTAGACCGACGACGACGACGTGCGGCGGGAGGTCGGGGCGGCCATGGATGGAGCGCGTGTGGAGCTCGGGAAAGACGACGCGGTGCAGGAGGGAGAGGAAGGAGGCCGGGAGGGGCGGCGCCGACGAGGTAGCGTCATGAAGGAGGTCGGAGGCGCGGTGGGGCGGCGTCAGGGGCATTTCCCCCCGATCTGGATCGGGGGACAGAGGGAGGAGAGGGGATCGTGTGGGGGGCGAGTGGGGAAGTGGGGGTTCGATCTAGGGTTACGGGGTGCGGGGAGGTTAAGTGGTGGGAGGTGGGCCGGTCGACTGGGCTAAAGCCCAGTGTGGCTGGGGGTGGGGTCTAACCTTTTGATTTTTGTTTTTCTTATATTTCATTTTGTTTTCTGTTTATTTAATACTTCAAATTGTTTTATTTTTGTAAAACATATAGTTAGTACCTAAATTAGTAATAGTGATTATACCACTGCCGCAATTAACTTGGCACCTAGAATATAATAGTTGTAATCGTTTATCATTTTAAAAGCATTTAATTAATTGTTTCTTTTTGCTACTTTTTAAATCCTTATAGTCCGTTTAAGAATTTTATAAAAGATTGATTTCTCCACCATATGTACTTCAGATTTATTTGACACAACCCGAACATTTTAGTTTTAATTTTTGAAAACTTTTGTTGTTTGCCTCGATTTTGAATTTGAATTCGAACGGGATTTGAATCATCGTGAGATCAACAACAATAATCGTGGTGATGTGGCATCCTTAGTAGAGGGTTACTGTAGCTTAATTATCCGGGCGTCACAGCCAGGGCCCCTGGCGGTAGGGTACTTATCCACGTCAGCACGCGGAAACGGCCGCCGTCCCCCTCCGTCGCACCCTACCGCCAGGGGACCTGGCGGTAGCCTGTCTAACCCTACCGCCAGAGCCCCTGGCGGTAGGGTCCGGGCGGTTATTTGCCCCGAAACCCCCGCGCCCCTGCCCATCTCCCCACCCCTCCCCTCCCCCCCGTCGGCAGTTCCTCATTTTCTCCCCCAAGGCGCCCCTCTCTCCCTCTCTCATCTCCTCCACTCCCCCCGGATCTTCACCGATTCTTCACCGTTTTTGCGGATCGAGATGGCCCCGAAGAGAGAAACGTAAGCTCCTCCAATCCCTCCAATCAGTTTTTGCAAACTTGCTTCCGATTCGACGCATTATTTGCTTGAAATCCCTCATATTTTTGAACTTAGATTGGATTTTTTTCACCTAAGATTGATTGTAGTTGTAGTTCTTAGTTATTTAGTAACTAGTGGTATTGGATATGAACTCTAATCAATAGTTCATATGTTAGTGTGAAGATGAACCCTAGTTCATAATTTTTTTGTTAAAAAAATTATGATGTAATGTTGATATGAGGATGAACCCTAGTTTGATGATGCATGTTGATATGATGATATGGTCTAGTGTGAAGATGAACCCTAGTTTGATGATGCATGTTGATATGATGATATGAAGATGTTGTTTGGAAAATTTTATTTAAAAATATGAAGATATGATGTATGTTGGAGGTTTTTTTATATGATGCATGTTGATATGATTTGATCCATCATGTGTGGTAGATGTTGTTGGAGGAATATGCTTAAAATTTTATTTTGATATGATGCATTTTGATATGATTTGAGTTCATTGTTTGTTTATGTATGCTTATGCTTATGGTGCTTTTGTTTATGAAATTCTATTAAGGCGGCCACCTCTTGCGGGCAACATCGGCCAACGGTACTCCATGTTGGACTGGGCATTCGACAAGGGTCATCGTGCCCGTTTCATAGAGAATGGAGAGGTAAGTGATATGAATGAAATATTGATCAAAGTTTTCGGATTGATGAAAATGATTTCCTAACTTTTGGCGTTCACTGTTTGACAGATGCTCCAGCCACTGCGCATGAGGGGTCACGGGGTTCATGGGCATATGGACTACGACGAGCGCTACGCGCCGTTCTTCAAGAAAGCCCGTCTGTTGGGTTTCGTGTTGCAGTTCAAGTGTCAGCCGCCGATGCTTGTCCACGCAGCTCTCACAGCTCTGATTGACCGGTGGCGACCGGAGACCCATTCTTTCCATCTGCCATGTGGGGAGATGACGGTGACCCTAGAGGACTGGGGGATGATTACTGCCATGCCGATCGAGGGTCATGCACTCACTGGCCGAGTGGAGAGGACCAACTGGCAGGAGAGGGTCACCACCCTGATCGGCGACTGCCCCGGTGCCAAGAGTAACCGTACATCCGGTGTGCCGTTGACCTGGCTCTCGGAGCACCAGAAGACATGCCCCCTAGGCGCAGATGAGGCGACTGTGGAGTTGTACGCGAGGGCCTATCTGTGGTATATTCTCTCGGAGGTCGTGTTTCCAGACAGCTCCGGGAACTCTGCCAACTGGGCGTATCTGTTCTTCCTAGCGGCCTGGGATGCAGGGTACAGTTGGGGGACCGCATCTCTCGCCTACCTATACCGTTCGGTAAGAGAGTGTCTAATTGCCTACCTACCTACGAAAGTGTGTCCATGACATTTTCTTATATCTGATACTCATTTGATGTTTTGCAGCTTGACGACGCAACGCAGAGGACGGGAGACAAGTCCAATATGGGTGGCTTTGTCTGGGCCTTCTCCATTTGGATGTGGGAGCGGCTGCCGGTGGGGCGTCCGGAGAAGATGCCAAGACGCTCATGGGAAGACTATAGCGAAGACGGCGACGAGACTCGAAACCCCACCGTAGCTTACGAGTGGCACGTTGTCAAACTCTACACGGGCCTAAACAAGACTTCGTACAAGACCTACACCAACGAGTTGAACGCTTTGACGCATACACAGGTATATGAACTCGCTCAACACCTTTCTCTTTGATTCCACTTTTGACCGAGAGTGGGAACTTACCAATGTATATGTAATAGGTAAACTGGTGGCCGTATCGACAAGACCGAGAGTGGGACTTTGATCTGAACGTGATGTGCGATGCAGACCGTGGTCTCTGGCGGTGCATCGTGCCCATGATCTGTGTGTACGCCGTCGAGTGGCACTTGCCACACCGCGTGGCCACGCAGTTTGGGATTTATCAGCATACCCCACCGGGCCAGCCCACCGATACCGGCGGCCACGCGCTCCACCTGTGAACGCTTTGTTCTCCGTGCCCATGATTTCATTACGATTATCATGTTTCTTGTTGCTTATGATGATCTTATTGCGCTGATGATGATTCTTGTTGCTTATGCCTTGCAGGATGAGCCGGCAGAAGAATCAGTCGATCACAGACTGGGGAGAGGAGCATAAAACTCATGTGACGGAGTGGAACCGACGGAGGTTCCGTAAAGATGGGGAGAGGAAAGTGACTGACTGGGATGCTTACCTAGGCCGACACATGAGGTGGTACGATGATGGCCAGAAGCACCGTCTTCGTCTCAGGCCTCGGTGGACGGCGGAAGACATCGCAGAGCTGGAGAGGGATGACCCCGATGAACAGGCATACCAGACCGGCATCAGAGACATGCACAGTGGATTTAGGGAGTTTGCACCCCTCATCAACAGAGTGGTAAGTTTGAACCGACGGTTGTATTTAAAATATTTTATTCGTCATCGTGACTGACTTATGCCGTTGCAGTCCGGTGAGCTGAACAGATGCATCTTTGAAGCCTCAGATGCACTAGGTGATCTCCCTGGGAGCATACAATCGGCGAACAGAGTAAGGGGGACGATGAAGGTACAATTTCAGCCTCCTCGGAACAGATGCATCTTGTTCACTTGCAATCAGTCCATCTGATCTTATTATGACTTTGTTTCATTGTGAGTGCAGAAGTTCGTGCAGCGTTGTCGCAAGCTGGTAGGGCTGCTTGGGTGTGCTGGAGCTGGGTCAGTTGAAGCTTATCAGCCTGTAGCCACACAGGGTCTCATCGGCTCATCGAGCCATGCTCCCTCATCGTCTAGGTTGGTTGGGGAGGAGGAGAAAGAGGAGGAGGAGGAGGAGGCCAGACATGAAGAAGGGGATGAGGAGGAGGATGAGAGCAACGGGGAGGAGGAGTACGATGAAGATTATGGACCTCCACCAACTCAAACATCTCAGGCATCTCAGCTGCTGAAGAAGAGGAATCCAAAGAAGAAGGATTTGCTGAGTCCGGACCCTTTCCAGAAACCGGTTCCTCGCCGGCCCAAGACGAAGACCGTAGAGACTCGTTCAAAGAGTAACGAGGACTGTACCTCCAAGAGGGGAAGGAGCAACTGATTATGCTCTTCGATACTTGGCTCTTTTAGTTTGATTGAACTTCGTTTGGTTGAACTTGTCTAGTGGTTGTGAAACCATGTGGAACTATGTGTTTGCTATTTGTGGATCTATGTGTTTGATACTATGTGGAACTCCGTTGAAGTTCGTTTGAAATGTTATATGCACAAGTTATCTAATGTGGATCTATGTGATGCCCAAGTTTAATTGTTTAAAATCTGTGATATTGCTGTCATATTTGTAAAACTTGCTGTAATATTGCTGTCATATTGAATTCGAAAACAAGCAACCAAATGAACTAGAAAAAACAAAACAGAGCACCCTACCGCCAAGGCCCCTGGCGGTAGGGTCAGACACCCTACCGCCAGCCCCCATGGCGGTAGGGCGCACCTACCGCCAGGGCCCTTGCATTTTTTGTTACAGAAGCTTTACACTGGAAAAACACAGGACCCTACCGCCAGGGGACCTGGCGGTAGGGTCACACAGCCTACCGCCTGCCCCCATGGCGGTAGGGTGAACCTACCGCCAGGTCCGTTGCACATTTCATTACAGAAGGTTTGTACGGCAAAACCCTGCTACACCCTACCGCCAGGGGATTTGGCGGTAGGGTTAGACAGCCTACCGCTAGGCCCCCTGGCGGTAGGTACTTATCCACGTCAGCGCAGTCAAACGGCCGCCGTCCCCCTCCGTCGGCACCCTACCGCCAGGTGCTTTGGCGGTAGGCTGTCTAACCCTACCGCCAGAGTCCCTGGCGGTAGCAAAAGGGTCAAATCCCGATTTTTTTTGAAACCGGGGTCAGATCCTAAAATTCTTTGTCAAAAGAGTCAAAACACGAAAATTTGCCTCGTGCGGGCAGGGCAATCAGTGTGCCCGTGTGATGACGTTTAGGCCCTGAAAGCTATGCTTGCTCAAAGGCGCTGACTGATAGCTACTATTCCACTAGTGGTACCGATCGAGTGATCATCTTGACATTTTTTACCAACTCAGTACCACTACAACTAGGGGTGGGCGTTCGGTATAAACCGAAATTTCTGTTTCTACCGTTCGGTTTTTATTCAAATTCGGTTTTCAAAATTAAAAACCGAAAATGCCAACATAAATCAGAAAACCGAAAATTCGGTTAACCGACTAATTCGGTACGGTATTCGGTTAATACCGACTGGACTTTGCCTTTGTGGACTGCGCTCAGAGTGCCCTCTAATATAGCCGCAAGTCTCCACGTTTTCTCAGCAGCCAAGCGATGTGGGACTAAAATCGTGCTGGTCGGACGCTCGCACGCCCACTCCTTTTTTAGCGAAGAGCGAGATGGGCTGGGAGGTCACAAGAAGATTGGGCCTTCATAGTACCACGTATGTGTGGTCAGCCCAAGCGAGTGCGGGCATGCACCTAAAAAAAGGGTGCGGGCACACGTGAGGGACTGGCTCACGAGCGGCCACGCATAGTACCCTGGCAGCCTTGCTACGTCGTTTCTTTTTGTCGTTAGCTACATGGGCACCAAGAAGCCAAGCTTTCTGCTGTTCATTGAGGTTACTTCGGTTTATGTTTCGGTGAATCGGTATTAAACCGAACCTGCCGAATTTAATTCGGTTAATGCAACTGGAAACCGAAATTTACTGTAGCAGCAAGAAAAACCGAAAATTCGGTTTTTTCGGTATCGGCTTCGGTTCGGTCTTCGGTTCATCGGTTTTTATGCCCACCCCTAACTACAACGGTGCTACTTCTGTTGTTGCATACTTGTACCCTGCATATATGCTACTCCTTCCGTTCAACATAATGTAGTGTGAAAATCAAACTTTGCAAATTTTGATCAAATTTATAGGGAAAACTATTTATATCTATGATATTAAATATATAAAATATGAAACCACGTCTTATTATGAATCTAATGATCTATATTTGACATTCTAGATGTAAATAGTTTGCTACATAAACTTGGTCAAAGGTTGTGTGGTTTGATTTCACAAAAAAAAATCTATAGACATTACATTATGGAACGGACGGGTTACATGGATATCGAAAATGTTTATGTGCTTATGTCATTAAGTGTCAAATAAGTAGTGGCAATCCTATTATTGTCTCAAATGCTTTGGATTACACATTAAGATTTTGAGTAGCTAGGGCTGGTCACAATGGAAAATGTCATATGCTAGTATCATGCATAGATACTAGTGTATGATACTACTACTATAGTGACCTCATTTATTGCCATGCATGACACTTGCTAGTGCATCATTTAATATGACACCGTATCATCTTATCATACTCACTCCTCTCTTTTCTCATTTAAATATATGTCATCTCAGCAAAAATGCCTAGTTGGCATGGATAATACTACGTATGATACTCTCATTGTGAGCACCCTAAGACCCGTGCATACTGCGGAGTTTGGATTATAGTTGAGGGTATGCAGAGACGGTTATGATGGACCCGTGAAAACTGGCAAAAGGTAGGTAGGTAGAACCGAACAACTGGATTACCGAGAGAACTGAACCGTGATTTTCACGGGTTGAACTGAAGCGTCCATTAAATGTAATTAATGACATTAAAATGGTTTTTGCATGTCCATCAAACAAGGCAGAGAAAAGTGGGCTAGTACCAGCCTTTGTTGATTTCCATATTTGAACCACGGTTTGAGCAATTGAACTGAAACGTCCATTAAACATAACTAACGACGTTAAAATGGTTTTTGCATGTCCATCAAACAAGGCAGAGAAAAGTGGGCTAGTTACCAGCCTTTGTTGATTTCCATATTTGAACCACGGTTTGAACAATTGAACTGAAGCGTTTTATAGAATTAACTAAGGGTTCTAGGAAAACGGCTCCATGGAAAAGGCAGAAAGTAGGCTAGTTTTCCTCATTTGCTCATCATAATTAAGCGAGCAACTTCCTAAAGTAAGTATGACTGTTTGAACGTTTCGAACACACGTAACTTTATTGTATATAGCAAATCGTCAGAAATCTATTACTTACAAAACACAAGCATCATCGTCCCTCGAAAACAGCCAAGAAACATGGAGAAGAAGTTGGCTTTACCATTTAGATGCTCTAAGTAGTGGTAAATTTAGTTATTGTTCGAAATGCTCCGGATCACCCACTAAGCTTGGTGCTTGCATATTTTGAAGTTTGGGGGTATAGTTGAGGGTATCCAGAGTTGGTTTTGGTGGACCCGTGTAAAACGGTGACCATTGATTTTCCAGGAGAACTAAAACACGGTTTTCACGACTTGGGATTAATCTTAATAACGGTGTTAAAAAATGGCTTTCGTGGTTACATCAAACACGGCGAAAGAAATGTATAGTGCAGTTACCATCCTTTGTTGATTTCCAAGAATGAACTGGTTGAACTGAAGTGTTGTCTAGGGTTCACTGGTCTAATTTTACGTACAATATAAATTTTGCTAATAAAATATGAGTTATCTATAAATAAAATACTCCTATTGTAAAGAAATATAAGGTGATCTAAGCGATCTTATGTTTCTTTACGGAGGGAGGCGTGTGTTGTCTTGGACCGGCCGATTCAACTAAGAATCCATGCATCTTGCATCTTGAGTGTTGACTGACGCGATCCATCCATCCATGGCTGATGATGGCTTGGTGGTAGTCGGACCAAGAAGACCGGCAAGATGACTTGTTCACGTTCGAGAATGAAGGCCCACGCCACCCGGCGCATGGCCGATCGATCTGTTTGACCGGGCGAGGTGCCAGCTAACTAGGGTAGGTTGGTTACGCTACGCTGGGTGCCCGTGCTTGGGCTAGGCTAGGCTCGTCCCCGGGAAAATGCGTGCATGTACAACAGCTACAGCAGCTTCTCATACGTCGTTGGATCTAAGATCCGATGGTACAAAAGCCCGTATCATGGGAGCACCTAAGCTCCCGTATCACACAGGATACTCTCCCGCTCGTCCCCTCCCTCGCACGCACGCAGCGTGAGTGGGTGCGGTCCGGTGGTCGCGAGGGGGTCAATGCTTGCTGCCGGAGTCGGAGTGCGGTCTGAGTCTGACGGCCGGCCAGCGCCGTCGGATTTCTTACTCAGGTCGACGGCGTGGTGATAGGCCAAGCGCGGTGGGCGTGCGCGGTCCACCCGGACCCCCACCTCGTCCACCACCAGCGTCGCGTACGCCGACCGCCGCGGAATCGACCGACCTCTCGTGGCCGCATGCCCGATCGATCAATAGTTACGACTACTACTAGAACGGACGGTCACTCCTGTGCACCCAACAGCGATCGATCTCATCTGCATGCCCGGCAGTCGCTAGCTACCTGGTGAGTACTGAGTACTGCTCGTACCCTACTACTATTATATCTACCCATCTGTGTCCACGCTCGTGGATCTCCCATTTCGCAGGCGTGCCCCTGTAAACGCGCCGACGCGTCGCTGTCGTGGGTAACTTGTCTACGTATCGTGCCTGGAATCGTTCACGCCGTACAAGTAATTGACGGAGTGATGCGTGCTAGCTACATCACTTCACTTCGGCAAAAGGAAGAAGATGCGGATCACGACTGACAAACAATTCCCATCCCAACGTTTATTCGATCAATTCTTCTTTCGCTCTGCCCACGAGCTTCACTTCTCTTTGATACCGACCGGCTCTATGATTTGGGATAGTTTCGCCGCCGCCAAAGTGTGATGTAATTTTTACCGCTTGGATCGTAGTGCAAACTAGTGTGGGGATAACCTTTTTTCTATTCTTTTTTATAGGAAATGCCACATAGCTAGCTTTATTAATTTAAACCACAGTCACATCCTTCATGATCTTATCAGCTAGGCAATCGGGAGGTTCATTCACCCAGTTACAAGAATTCTTATTTCCAAAAGACAAACCAGCTAGCTCATCAGACGCTTAGCTTCACGATGACGGTGCAACAACCTAACCTTTGCGAACATTGTCGCCAAAATCGGCACACTCCACAAAGATGGCCGCCGCTGCATCCAATCATTGTGAATTCCCAGTTCAAAACGATGCCACCCTTACCACCCATTGTTACTATATTCGCCGCCGATGTGGGAAGACGAGACCTTCCCACATAGCCATGGCTTCCATTGTTACTATATCCGCAGCATGCTGGTCGGCGGCCATACTTCGCCCTTACCACCCATTTGAGGTCCCTGCCTCCATCACCATGCTTGCGTCCATATGATTTGGAATGAAAGATACGCTGGAATTTTCCACCATAGGTCAACTATGCCTCCATCACCACCCACCATTATTAATTTAAACCACAGTCACATTGTTCATGATCTTATCATCTAGGCAATCGGGAGGTTCATTCACCCCGTTACAAGAATTCTTATTTTGAAAAGAAAATACTAGCTAGCTCATGAGTGACTTAGCTTCACGATGGCATGACAGTGCAAGAACTTAACCTTCGCGATCATTGTTGCCATGTCGGCGCACTCCACAAAGATGGCCTCCGCTGCATCCCGTCATTGTGAATTCCCAGTGCAAAACATGATAACTCTCAAATAATCACATTCAACATCACCATTCCCGTTGAATTTGCAAAGACGAGACCATACTTTCATTGTTACTATATCCGCGGCATGCTGGTCGGTGGCCATACTTCGCCTTTCCTGCCCATTAAAGGCCCCTGCCACCTGCCAACATCACCATATGCTTGCGTCCCAAATAATTTGGAATGAAAGATAGGCTAGAATTTTCGACCATAGATCGACGATGCCACCCATCATGTAGCTGAATTAAAGAACATATTTGCTGATTATCAGGTGTCTGATAATTCATGTAGCGGAGTCAAATGATGGATTTGCTAATTCTCAAGTGTCCAATACTTAGTTAAATGTCAAACAGCACCAAGAATCATCAATCTAACATTGAGATCCATACAAGACTTCATATATTTTTGAACTATGAGAACAAACACCATAACTTCTTGCACTAGGTACACAAAAATACTACGTCACACTAAACTTAGTTTTTTAACATATTTGTAAAGTCGACTGACTGGATTGGGACAACCCAACATATCAATCAATTTTGTTGTCGTGGTAAAGTGGTCTTAAGTAGAAGGTAACTACGTATCGTGCTTGGACTAGTTCATGTCATACAAGTAATTGACCCAGTGATATGGGCTACATCAATCCACTAAAAGAAGATGTGGGTCGCGATGCACACAATGATCTATTCGACATGCCAATCACATGTCTTGGCTACTCTAATGGTCTTCACCTGTGCCTATCAGCTTCAATTAATTCATGGGAAGATGACATGCTCAATGATTTGGGAAACTTGAGCGACCGACGCACAAATTTTATCACTTAGTTGTTGTTGTGTTAAGCTGGTGTTAAGTAATTGGTAACCATGTATCTTGTCAGGATTCGTTCATGTTCTACAAGTAATTGACAGAGTGACATAAGAAATGTCACCTTACTAAAAGAAAACGTGGGTGATAACTAAACGAATTCATACAATCAATCAATTCTATTTGTGTGGGGGGCGGAGGGGACGCGGGACATGACTAATAATTTGGGATAGGTGGGCACCTCCGAAGCACAAGTTTTATCCCTTGGCTAATAGCGCAAGTAGATGTGGACCGCTTATCGCCTCCAACACCGAGGATGGCCAAATTGTGATGTCGGTGAACTCTATAATTTAGAATACTTGGGCACCGTCAAGGACATGTTTTGTCTCTTGGATAATAGTGCAAAAAAGTGTGTAGACCATTGATCACCTACAATTGGCTAGCGAATTGTGGGAATCCCCAATTTCCAAGCATATTTTCGGAGTCCACGGACTTCATATCCTCTTCCACTACACCTATTCCATTCAGACATGGAATGATATAATTGATTATAATGGGCGGCAAAAAGACCAATCAAATATGTTGTCGAAGCTTCTCAAACATCAAAGCTTGCTGGTTGTGGCCATCCTTGGCCCTCTCTAGTCTTTACTCATGTAAAGTCCTTGTTTCCATCAATGTTTGCCTATGTTCTGTAACATTTGAAATGAAAGATATGCAAAAAAAAAACTGCAACTAATTGATGATGTTAATATTGTCACAGTAGACGTGAAGAATGAGGTGAAAACATGGATAATTGCCGGTGCAAAATGTTTGATGTGTTTTATATAGGGACAATAGACACCTTTTGGAGCATTTGATATTTTTGTGGAGTATGTTTTGTTGCCTAGCCGTTGGATAAGTTGTTACCGTACTAACCTTCCTATCGATCACCTGATTATCATCTCTACATCGTTACGAAATTCTTCCTTTCCTAGATCTTTTCATTTTGTGCTTTGCATGGTGCCGTCAGAATCTCTTGGCCATTGTCAACACTAGTTGGTCTTCGCTGGCCTAGCTAGTGGGCGAATGTCGACACCGGCAATGTTGACTTAGCCTAGCTTAAGTGCTTGTGCTTTCCTAGCGAAAGCACAAGCACTTAAGCTAGGGTAGGCCGATGACCGCCCCACCCTCCCCTCAACCTGGCTCCACCGCATTGCTGGCTACCGCCAAGGCCATCCCCTAACCCCCTCCCCATATCTGCAGGGCCCACGTCGACCTCCCGACCCCCCTCCTCTTGTGAAGTTTGTTCCTCGCATCCACCTCGGATGTCACAGATCGCTGCCGCTTGTAGCGTCGTCCTTGGCTCTGGCGAGGTCCTGGCTCGGCCTCTACATGGCTGACGCTCGTCGCTGTGCTCCTTGCGCCGTCCCCGCCTTCGGCTTCGTGTTGCGCAGAATTGACTGACACTTGAAAAAAAATTCCACGCACCTGACATTTACCAAAACCATACAACTAGTTGTAAAGCACGCGTGCATGCATGTGAATAGTACGTAATACACTCACGCTAACCTTTTATGTACTCACTCCGTTCCGAAACATTAGTCGTAGTTTTAATTCAAATTTAAAGACTGCATGCTACTTCATCTTTATGCCGTTTGCCTACCAGGGCGGTATTTTATTTTATTTTCTTTGCGGGAGGTGCGGTATTTTCTGCACAAGTACAGTACGTGCGTTGACCTTTGATATTTTACACGGCGATCGATCGAGCATTCGCGCTGGTCCTATATCGAACATCATAGAACCAGAGAGTTGCGCGCCATGCAGCAGTGTCCTACTACTGCACTACTGCTGGTGCTAGTAGTACGTGCACGCTACTCAAAGCGGCAAGATGAGCAAAAGCACCGACCCTTAGCTTGTCTTGTTCCCAATCCACCCAGCCGCTCCGGCGTGAAAGCCCTACAAAGTTGTCCCGCCGGGCGGACAAACAGGATGGCAAACGCGACGCGCGCGCCACCCTACGAAGTTGTCCTGCTGCTGCCTGCCCTACCGCTACGGCCCGGCGACAGGGAGCCAGCGGTGGATCGACTGATTTGCGCACGCTTTGCATGAGGCCATGCGCGCCAAGTAATATTCGACCCGTATATATCCCCGTGGGTCTGGGGCCATGCATGTGGTCGTGCATGTGATTTAACCCTATCGTTTGCTAAGACAGCGGGTCGATGGGTCCATCATGCACCACACGATCACGCTCCGCGCCAAATAAACATCGTTCATTGGCGAGATGCAGATGAGTCTTGAATCCGTTTGCTTCAAGGTACTCATGACACACTAGCACTAGTACTAGTACACACTAGACGACGCTCTGGGAGGTAGTACAGCGGCCAGATGGTGCGAGTTGTCCCGGTGTCGTCGAGCAAGCCAAAACCCTGCTGGGTTACCCTACGCTCGCTATATGCCAGTGGACTATACTGACCTATCGCATGCGGCGCCAGCTCATTCTTTTTTTCACAGCCAGCGCTTGGAGCGTACGGGATACTGTGAGCGTCCTTGTCCACGTATCCATCACGCACTCACGTCTGCCTGCATGCACTGCGTGTACGATACACGCCCAAGTTGACAGCCCGCTGTTCGAGCGTTACGTTATGTTTGTATGCGACACGAGCGAGCCGACCGGGCATGGCATGGCGAAATCAATGGCGCGATAGACCGGTGCAGCCCATTGTTCCGGTTTTCGAGGGCAGCCGAGAGAGGCGTATGGGTGCTAGCACTGCTGCGAAACAGGGGAGTCTCGATAGTGGTACGTACCTTCTGCTACAGTGCACGGTCACACACACACACAGCGAGGCATCTTCCCTTCTCCCTTGGCCTGATCTCTTGGCCGCAGAGTGTACAGTCACCGTCACCGTCGATGTGGGTGCACGTAGACGTAGCTAGCAGCCTTCCAGGCTGGACATGATGCCGAGATAGAAATCCTCACTGGTAGAAAAAGAGGCTTCCATACGCCCCCATTAGTCCCCAAAACAATCGAACCGCGACCAAAGGGGTCTTTAGTCGCGGTTCGGGAGGAGACCCGCGACCAACTATCTGGGCCCAGCGCGCTCGGTCGACAGCTGGCGGACGGGAGGGGCTTTAGTCCCGGTTGGCCTGGCCAACCGGGACTAAAGGTCCCCGAAGGCCTTTAGTCGCGGTTGGCCAGGCCAACCGGGACTAAAGGCCCATCCAGCTGGCGGACGGGAGGGGCTTTAGTCCCGGTTGGCCTGGCCAACCGCGACTAAAGGTCCCCGAAGGTCTTTAGTTGCGGTTGGCCAGGCCAACCGGGACTAAAGGCCCATCCCTATATATAGGACTCAGCTCACTTCACTTCACTCAGCTCACTTCACAATTTTCAGAAGGGGGTGGTGGGTTTGCTTTTGGTTCCTCCTATGCACACAAGGTGTTTGATGAAATGCCCGAGAGCCTAAAACAAACATGATATGAAGTGTCCGAGGCACACTTGAGCTTTCTCATTTATTTTTCCTCCGCGATCGCGGTTAGCAACTTGAACCTTTCATGTGTCATTGATAAAATATGCATGTGTGTAGTTCATTGTTTAATTTGTATTATTTCTAGCTAGTTAGTTTAACAAATGCATGATGGTTAATTATATACTTTATATAATAATAATGCAGATGAATCGGCAATGGATGTACGGTCCCCGACTCTCCGGCGAGTTCACTACGGGTTTGAAAGATTTCCTCGTAGTGGCAAATGCGAACAAGCAGCAAGGTTTTATTATCTGTCCATGTGCTGTCTGTAAGAATTAGAAGGGTTACTCCTCCTCAAGAGACGTTCACATGCACCTGCTTCGGCACGGTTTCATGCCAAGCTATAATTGTTGGACCAAGCATGGAGAAAGAGGGGTTAGAATGGAAGAAGATGAAGAAGGGGATGATATCGATGACAACTATCATGATCATTTTGGTGATACTTTCATGGAGGATGATGCTGAAGGTGGGGAAGGGTTAGGTGAAGGTGAAGAAGAGGCACATGATGAGCCCGCCGATGATCTTGGTCGGACCATTGCTGATGCACGGAGACGCTGCGAAACTGACAAGGAGAGGGAGAATTTGGATCGCATGTTAGAGGATCACAAAAATTCGTTGTATCCAGGATGCGATAATAGTCTGAAAAAGCTGGGCTGCACACTGGATTTGCTAAAATGGAAGGCACAGGAAGGTGTAGGTGACTCATCATTTGAAAATTTGCTGAAAATGTTGAAGAATATGTTTCCGAAGAATAACGAGTTGCCCGCCAGTACGTACGAAGCAAAGAAGGTTGTCTGCCCTCTAGGTTTAGAGGTTCTGAAGATACATGCATGCATTAACGACTGCATCCTCTACCGCGGTGAATACGAGAATTTGAATGAATGCCCTGTATGCACTGCATTGCGTTATAAGATCAGAGGCGATGACCCTGGTGACGATGTTGAGGGCGAGAAACCCAGGAAGAGGGTTCCCGCCAAGGTGATGTGGTATGCTCCTATAATACCACGGTTGAAACGTCTGTTCATGAACAAAAAGCATGCCAAGTCGTTGCGATGGCACAAAGAGGACCGTAAGTCCGACGGGGAGTTGAGACACACCGCTGATGGAACGCAATGGAGAAAGATCGACAGAGTGTTCAAAGATTTTGCAGCTGACGCAAGGAACATAAGATTTGGTCTAAATACTGATGGCATTAATCCTTTTGGCGAGCAGAGCTCCAGCCATAGCACCTGGCCCGTGACTCTATGCATCTACAACCTTCCTCCTTGGTTGTGCATGAAGCGGAAGTTCATTATGATGCCAATTCTCATCCAAGGCCCTAAGCAACTCGGCAACGACATCGATGTGTACCTAAGGCCATTACTTGAAGAACTTTTACAGTTGTGGGCCAGACCTGGTGTACGTGTCTGGGATGAGCACAAAGAAGAGGAATTTGACCTACGAGCGTTGCTTTTTGTAACCATCAACGATTGGCCTGCTCTCAGTAACCTTTCGGGACAGACAAATAAGGGATACAATGCATGCACGCATTGCTTACATCAGACTGAAAGTGTACGTTTGGTTAATTGTAAGAAAAACGTGTACCTGGGTCATCGTCGATTTCTTCTCCGAAATCATAACGTAAGAAAGAAAGGCAAGCATTTCAACGGCAAGGCAGATCACCGGCCGAAGCCTGCGGAACGTACTGGTGCTGAGATATTTGATATGGTCAAGGATTTGAAAGTCATCTTTGGAAAGGGTCCTAGCGGACAATCAGTTCCGCGGGAAGTTGACGGGCACGCACCCATGTGGAAGAAGAAATCTATATTTTGGGAGCTAGAATATTGGAAAGTCCTAGATGTCCGCTCTGCAATCGACGTGATGCATGTTACGAAGAATATTTGCGTGAACCTGCTAAGCTTCTTGGGCGTGTATGGGAAGACAAATGATACAAAGGAAGCACGGCAGGACCAGCAACTTTTGAAAGACCCAGATGACCGGCATCCGGAATGGTTTCAAGGTCGTGCCAGCTACGCTCTTACCAAAGAAGAGAAGGTCATTTTTTTGAATGCCTGAGCAGTATGAAGGTCCCATCTGGCTTCTCGTCGAATATAAAGGGAATAATAAACATGGCGGAGAAAAAGTTCCAAAACCCGAAGTCTCACGACTGCCACGTGATTATGACGCAATTGCTTCCGATTGCTTTGAGGGGGCTCCTACCGGAAAATGTTCGAGTAGCCATTGTGAAGCTATGTGCATTCCTCAATGCAATCTCTCAGAAGGTAATCAATCCAGAAGATCTACCACGGTTACAGAATGATGTGGTCCAATGCCTTGTCAGTTTCGAGTTGGTGTTCCCACCATCCTTCTTCGATATTATGACGCACCTCCTGGTCCACCTAGTCCAAGAGATTTCCATTCTCGGTCTTGTATTTCTACACAATATGTTCCCCTTTGAGAGGTTCATGGGAGTATTAAAGAAATATGTTCGTAACCGTGCTAGGCCAGAAGGAAGCATCGTCAAGGGCTATGGAAATGAGGAGGTAATTGAGTTCTGTATTGACTATGTTCCTGACCTTAAGCCGATTGGTATTCCTCAATCGCGGCACGAGGGGAGACTAAGTGGAAAAGGCAAGATCGGAAGGGAATCCACGATATGTATGGACGGTCATTCTATGACTGAAGCACACCACACAGTTCTGCAAAATTCCAGCTTGGTGGCTCCGTACTTCGAGCAACACAAGAATATTTTACGCTCGGACAACCCGGGGAAGCCTGAATCCTGGATTAGAAAGGCCCACATGGAGACTTTCGGCAGTTGGTTGCGAAACATTTAATGAATGACAATGATGTTGGAGATCAGCCGTACATGTTGGCCAAGAAACCATCTTCGACTATAACGACTTTCCAAGGGTACGAGATAAATGGGAATACATTTTACACCATCGCCCAAGATAAAAAGAGCACCAACCAAAACAGTGGTGTCCGCTTTGATGCAGCAACCGAGAATGGGCAAAAGGTCACATATTATGGTTACATAGAGGAGATATGGGAACTTGACTATGGACCCTCCTTTAAGGTCCCTTTGTTCCGGTGCAAATGGTTCAAGCTAATAGGAGGTGGGGTAAAGGTGGACGAGCAATACGGAATGACAATGGTGGATTTCAACAATCTTGGTTACCTTGACGAACCATTCGTCCTTGCCAAAGATGTCGCTCAGGTTTTTTACTTGAAGGACATGAGTAGCAAACCGAGAAAACGGAAAGATAAGAAAACGATCAGTACATCATGCGATGATCCAAAGCGCCACATTGTTCTTTCAGGGAAAAGAAACATCGTGGGAGTGGAGGACAAGACAGACATGTCAGAAGATTATAATATGTTTGGTGAAATTCCGCCCTTCAAAGTGAACACTGACCCAAGCATTAAGTTAAATGATGAGGATGCTCCATGGATACGGCACAATCGTAAGCAAGCAGGGACACAAGGGAAGAATTGATGTGTAATAATTTATTGTACCAAACTTTGTATTTGGTCGATGAACTGAATGATGTATCAAACCTTTTGTCAAACCTTCAAAGGATTTTAAAATGAATTAGTTTTATTTTTCTGATTTTTTGATATATAATTGTATTTTTAAGATTTTAAAATGAATTAGTTTTATTTTTCTGATTTTAAAAGGAAAAAGGAAGAAGAAGAAAGAAGGAAAAAGGAAGAAAAAAACAGAAGAAAAAAGGAAAAACAGAAGAAAAAAACAAACAGAAGAAAAACATAAGAAAAAAACAGAAGAAAAAAACAAACAGAAGAAAAAAACAGAAGAAAAAACAGAAGAAAAAAGGAAAAAGGAAAAAAGGAAGAAAAAAAAGAAGAAAAACAAGAAAAAGGAAGAAAAAACAGAAGAAAAAAGGAAGAAAAAAACAGAAGAAAAACAAGAATTTAAAATGAATTAGTTTTATTTTCTGATTTTTTTGATATATAATTGTATTTTTAAGATTTTAAAATGAATTAGAAACAAAATAATATAAACTTTAATAAAATATATAAGTACAAACAAAATAAAAAATATGCTTCCTACTGGGCCAGCACGGCCTGAATACGACTAGAAACCCATCAATGGGCCAGGATTCAGGCCCGCAGAAGGCCCAGTGGGCCCACAAGCACATAGTGACAGAATAGGCCCGTAAGCCTGCATTTGAGAGGAGCTCGAAGTGGTGAGCGCAGCCGCGCTTATAAACCATTGTCGAAGCCTCTCGGCTAGCGAGGTGGGACTAAACATCCCACCGCACCGCGCCAGTTCCAGCACAACGCCTTTAGTCCCGGTTGGGGAGGCGGACCGCGACTAAAGGGTACCCTTTAGTCGCGGTCCGCCTCCCCAACCGCGACTAAAGGGTCTTTCTGCGCGGGAACGAAAGCGGCGCCAAAACCCTT
>NC_057805.1:489202445-489218672 GCF_018294505.1 Triticum aestivum | reverse complement strand
TCGGTAACGAGGTTCCGGGTGGACGTCAGAGGAGGAGGCTAGTTAAAGAGTTCGCTCTTCAGAAGATGGGCGAAGCATTCCGGAACTTCAAGAAAAATTTAACCCGTGACTATGTCAACAAGGGCAAGACTCCGGATTTCAATGGACAACATGAGAAACTGAAAGATGATTGGCCAGAATTTGTGAGGCAAAAGCAATCGGAGCATTTCAAGGAAATATCGAAAAAAATAAGGATAATGCGAGTAAGAAAAAGTTCCATCATATTATGGGGCCAGGAGGATACCGCCTTTCGGAGCCTAGGTGGCAGAAGATGGAGGAGGACCTGAGGGTGCGAGGAATCCTTCTAGGTACAGAGGGATGGGACCCAAGGGCCAAAAGCTGGTGGTACGGGCATGGGGGATCGCTAGACCCGGAGACAGGGGTGTGTGTTCACCGGCAGAGACAGTTTGCTCCCACCCAAGCCCTTATTGACGCAATGACCCAAGCTCAAGAGGGCTTGATCAAGTTCAACAAAGAGAAAGACGCACTGACAACAGCCCTCGGGAATGATGAACACGGAGGACGTGTACGAGGCAAAGGCAAAGTTCCGTGGAAAGTAGGGTTTTCCCAGGACGATGACCCGTACTGTTACAGAAGCCGTAAGAGAAAGACGGACCGGGATGCAGATCTTATGACGAAGTTTGCATCGGAACTCCATGAGTTGAAGCAGACCGTGCATGAACTAGTGAAAGAAAAATCGGCTGCAGGGCCGCATGAAGATCATGAAGCGGATCGCGGAAGCCAGCAGCGGAGAAGCAGCGTGGCTTCCGCGGATGCCCCGCCTGGTGCTAGTGCACCGATGATCGAGATTCGTGCACCGGAGCCTCACTACCCCGTGGATGATGTAAAGGAGATGAAAGAACGTGATCTGCATTATCCCGTGGGGAACGTTTCCACGAAGGTAGCTAGCGGCAGTGCTTTACCCTGTACACCTGGAGCACTCCACCACAACAACCCCATTGCATATGGCTATGCTCGTGTCACGGTGGAAGACATAGTCCAAGGGTTTGAGGACCTGGAGATTGACAAACCTACACCCGAAGGGGAGAGAAGACTTGGAGATGTCAAGCGCCAGTTCATTCTATGGAAAAAGAAGTACATAGTGTTTCCAGGCGAGGCGCCAAGGCTAGCAAGTCCACCCCCCTCCGATGGTGGTGGTGGTGGTGGTGGCGGTGGTGGCGGTGGTGGTGGTTCACCTACACCTCCTTCACGCCATTCGACGCCGTCCCCCGATCCACAACCTCCGGCGGGTATGACGCCCCCCAATCCTCCTCCGGCGGGTACGACGCCCCCCAATCCACCTCCGGCGAAGAAGCAGAAGCAGGCGGACAGCAAGGAAACCCGCTCCTGGACTATTAACCCGGACCCTTATGTACCTAAGACCACAAGGGTACCGGAGCCATCACTGAAGCCTCTCCTCCCAAGGCCTGGGGAACTTAGTGAAGCTGAAACCAAATTGGCCACGTCTGCTGATTATGAGAAATGGAAGGCGGATATGAAGGCGAAAAAAGAACCTGAGCCCAAGCAAGTATTCACTGAGAAGCAAAAGAAGTGGGCTAAGGATTTTTTGACGACACCGTCCCAAGCCGAGCTGAATATGCCTGACGACTATGGACATGAACTTCGTAGGCAAGCAAAAATATTGAAGGAGGAGAAAGAAGAAAGTAAAAAAAGCAGGAAACAAGTTGACCAGCTCGGGATGCAGAAGAAACAATCGATCCCCCCGCTCATAGTGAAAGCCGGTCCGGAAGAGGACCCCGAGATCATAGCAGCTGCGGCAGCACTTGGATTGACTGTAGCGAGTGCCATGAAACAAGCGTCCGAGATGGGTTTGACTCTTCGTGCCTTCTTAGGCCTTGAGGATGCGCCAGTATGTGAGATAGCATTACAATATGTGCGGAATGGGCCTCTCGTCGAGCCTGCGCGGGAAAAGAGTCTACCACCACAAATGCGAAATCTGCTACGTTGGTACAAGCAATTCATAACATGGGCCGACAAAGAATATATTTATGCGGATGTTACAGATGAGCATCACACCAAACGGTACTCTGTAGAAGTTCATATGAGTGAATTGTTCCAGCTGTTCAATCTGCGCGACCTCGACAAATCTATGCTGAGTTGCTACGTTCTGTAATTGATTTATTTCTACCTCATCTCGTTCTTCATTGCCTGCACTATATATATATTGTCCTAACTATATTGTTTCGTACGCTATTATGCAGATTGAAGATTTGGGAATGCAAAATAAGAAACATCCATGATGTTGGGTTCATTGACCCACATATCGTTAATGGACATGTGTTACAACATCATCCCGAAGACGTGGAGAAAGACTTGTACAAGTTTCTTAGAAAGCATCAACTCAAAAGTCATATTCTATTTCCTTACCATTTTGGGTGAGTGTTTCTCTCTTGTGCCCATTCTCTTTTGTTTACTCCATGCATGGTATGTCTAATCGATGAGTTATGCATGACTGTGCATGTAACGTGTCCGCAGGTTCCACTGGATTCTGCTAAATATTGAACTTCACACCTCCAGAGTTCTAATCATGGACTCTATGGATTCGGATCCAAAGCGTTAGGCCGACGTGAGAAAAATGCTGCAAAAGTAATTATTTTCAATCATTTGAGCTCTATATCGATCGGTCTCTTTCGTTCATTTCCTAATATCAAGTAACTAATAACTCCCTTGTTCATTTAATTTTCTTTGCCCTGTAGGGTTTGGAGACGGTTCTCAGAAGAAATTGTCGGTGAATTCAAACATGAGCTAGATTTCAGAAGGTTAGTTAATGTGGATAAGCAGCCACCGGGGACCAATCTATGTGGATACTATGTTTGTGAGAACATCCGGAGACACACCTCTGAGCGGAAGGCATCGGATAGCGTGCGGAACGCGACGGATAACTTGCGGAGGAGGCTTAGTCCAGAAGCTCGCTTCCGACCAATTCAAGAAGAATTAGCAGGATTTTTCATGAGGGAAGTCATCAATCCTAAAGGAGAACACTATACCGAGGACGAAGAAATTTATATGCATACCCGAGATTGAAACTTGTATGAAGTTGTATATGGTCATCCATCCTAATTGTGTATGGAAACTTGTTCGAAGTTGTATATGGTCACCCGAGATTGAATATATATTATATATTCCTCTTGAATTCTTCTTGTTTGAAATTTCATATGCATGTATATAGTAGCGTAGAATATGTGTACTGAAACTTTATCAAAATTAAAATAAAACACAAAATATAATATAAAAGAAATAAAACACTCCAAACTAAAAAGAAACCAGGTTTAGGGGGGCTAAAATCCTAAACCTGCGGAGGAGCCCTTTAGTCCCGGTTGGCCACGAGAATCGGGACTAAAGGTCCTCCGCCCCGACGGACCACGGGCGCCCACGTGGACGGGCCTTTAGTCCCGGTCAGCCACAAGAACCGGGACTAAAGCCTTTAGTCGCGGTCCGTAAGAGGCGCGACTAAAGGGGGGTCTCTAGTCGCGCATATTTAGTCCCGGTTGCACAGCCGGGACTAAAGGCTGTTGCGAACCGGGACTAAAGGGATTTTTTCTACCAGTGCCTCCGTCTCCCGCACCCAGCTGCATGCCCCCTGCTCACCCGCCGGCCGGGACCAACACTCCGTTCCGGCCAGCTTTTTGCGTTGCAATTCCGGTCCGGACAATGACAATACGACCCTGCTGGTGCTTGCACTGGTACCGTGGTACGTACGTCCACCACCTGCTGATGGATAGCGGCGAGACGACGCTACGTAAATGGCTTACGGCTTTGGCCACAGGGGAAGAGATCGGTGCACCCAGCCGCTGGAGCGACGGCAGCCAGCCGTGGCCGTGGCAGTGTGCGCGCGCGCGCTCCGGCCTCCTGCCGTGGTCCTGGCTCCTGAGCGCTCGGTGCCCGGCTGCTATCACCAGGAGATTATACGTATAATAATGTAATTCTGGCACCCACTGACCGATTTTGCCGGTGACGAGGCGAAACACGGCATCGCCACGTACGTACACGACGGACCGGTTTGAGTTGGCGGATGGGGCCGGGTACGTGCGTACGCACCAACTGACAGGCCATGGCCTACCTGTACGTGCAGTGCAGGCTCCTTGTACCATCGTTCAGCGAATTAATTCTCATCTTCATGCATGCATCATCGGCTGGTTGGGGGAGTGGATGTACAAACCCAACACCTAGTTTCAAATCCTCACATAGGCGAATTTAGGTTCCTATTTATTCTTGAGGACTAGGCTTTCCTAGTACTCACGCATTTATTGAGGACTAGGCTCGGTGCATAACCGAGATTAAAAATCCTAGTACTCATATTTAAAAGGCCGTATGCATCCCTAGCTGGTGCAGAGGCCGGGGAAGTGAAATTCTCCCCCTTTTTAAGGAGTTGTAATAGGCCTCAATCCTAAACATCGGAAGTTTCAGCTGTAAGAAAGGCGACATGAGGGGCGACAGGGCGACTGGGCGGGCGCCTGCGTCCGCGACGACGCCCTCCGCTACCAGCGATCGCCGGCGGGTCGGCGGGAGGTTTTGGGCTCTTGCCGATTCAGACGAAGAAGACGTGGATGACGATGGGGATTCTCCGGCGGAGCTCCTGCCCTCACCGACTCCTTCGGATTTCATTTGCGAATTTTTTCATTCAGGTTATACTGAAGATGAGGTGGCAACGACGATTGATCGCGTTCTGCCATCGGACGATCCGGCGCGAATCGGTCTTCATGCGGACGAGAAGAAAGAGATGATTCGACGTGTAGTGCATCGGAGGACGGCGGCATCCGCGCTTCGACCTTGGAAGGGTCCCATACCTAAGGTGAGTCTTCCGAATCTTACACTTTTCGACATGATTAGGCCGGAGTCGTGGATTACGGTTAAGAAGAGGAAGAATGCGAGGCAGATCGGCGTTCGTCAGGCACCGGCGGCGCCGGTCTTGGCTGCGCCGGCGATGGGGATCTCGGAGGTGAGAGCGCTGCGTTTGAACAACCTGCTGGGCTCTGTTGGGCCGGCTCGGAGGGAGCCGGGTCCACGAGGAGTTGGGCCTGGGTCAGATGGGTATGAGGCCCATGCTGTACCGGACCATATTCTTGCCCGCATCGCTATCACATGCACGTACGAGGGTGATCGATCTCCTTCCTGTCGTGCGCCGTCTCCTGTCGCTACTAGGGTTCACAGGCGCGGGACCGGAGGATTCCCGGCATGTGGTGCTCGTCGGGCAAGAAGGATCCGGCCTCTCCTGGACATGGCCGGCCGCGGGGCGGCGCCGCCGCCATCCAAGAAGCTGGCTTCATCCGCTCCAGCAGGGCGGGGCGGGGAGGAGCCGCCGCCGGCGGCAGGTGCCGGGCGTGGAGCCCTGGTGCCGCTAGGCCAGAGGCAACCGGCGGGCGGGGGCGTTCCACTGGGTAACCCGGGCCGTGGTAATGCTAACTCGGGCGTGAGGCCGCCGGCAGCAGGTCGAGGTGGGCCTAGGCCTCCAGCGCCGGGGGTGTCCTTGCAAGCGGCGGCTGGAAAGGGCGGGCTCAGGCCTCCGGCGTCCGTCGCTCCGCCGGCAGCGGGTCGAGGCGGGCCTAGGCCCCCAGCGCTGGGCGCGGCTGGTGTAGCTGGTGCTGGCAGAGGTGGTACTGCACCTGGGGTCGTGCTGTCGCCTGCGGGCGGTCAGCCTCATGCCGCGCCTCCGCCTCACTTCGTCGCGCGACCGGCTCAAAACCGGTCGGGACCGTCTCAGACGAGGCTGAATTCAAGCTCTAAAGAGTTCCGTGTTCCGCCCCGAGGCCAGTGGGGGGACGATGGGTTAGATGTGTATGGTGATGGACAACATCGTGGTTCCTCTTCCACGGGAGGAGGTCGTGGTTATGCCTGGCAGAGTGACGGGTCTGCTGAGAGACCGTTTCTCGGCCCTCCAGGAGGTTTTGTCGAGGGTGCCTCCGGTCCGGATCACCGCCAGAGAGGTGGTCACCGTGGACATCGTGGTGGTCGGGGCGGTGGCCGCGGGAGGTATCGCAGACCGCCGCCGCCTCCGGCAGTTGTTGACCATGCGGCGTCAGCAGTGGAGACCGATCGCGCTTCCACGGAGCTCCCTACCCAGGCGATGGAGGTGGTGACGGCTTTAGCCAATGTTGAGGTTCCTGCGACTGGGATTGTGACTGAGGCTACCGACAAGTCTGATGCTGAGAGGGCGTCCAAGTGGACGCGTAAGAAGGAAAGGATGCTTTGCTGCCGTTGTGGTGAGAAGGGCCACTTCATTGCTGAATGCGTGGCAGAGCTGTGTGAGTCGTGTGGTAAGCCAGCACATGCCTCGGGGGATTGCCCGTTGTTGCGTGACCAGGCTCCGATTTTGACAATGTATGGAGTTTATTGTGCTGAGCTAATGTTCTTTGAGTCCCCGGCCGCGAGAGAGATTCCGGAGGAGACTTTGAGCTTGACCACCGGGGTTGTCAAAGCTACTCAGGGTGAGGTTTCGGAGGCTCAGATTGTGCAGAGGCTTCAGGAACTGGCACCGGGGGACTTCCAATGGGAGCTGGTTACTCTCGAGGCCAATGTTTTTAAGGTTGAGTTCCCTTCTGTGGATGATCTGCAGAGACTGTTGAGTTTTGGCTTGTGTAGAGTTCCTGGCACTAGGTGCATTCTGGAGTTCCATGAGTGGCAGAAGGTGGAGCCTAAAGGAAAGCCGCTTACGCAGGTCTGGTTGAGGTTTTCGGGGGCTCCATCTAAGCCCTTGCAGGATGTTCGAGTTGTGGCCAGTATGGGTATTATGGTTGGCAAGACGGAGAAAGTGGATATGGCCTTTACCCGTGCACATGGAGTGGCCCGCATCTTAGTGAGCGTTTTGGATATTGAGTTCGTGCCTGATGTGGTTAACTGGACTTATAGGGGAGAGGTGTTTCCACTTGAGATCGAGTTTGAGGACGCCGCCCTGTTTGCCGAGGCAATGATTGGGAATGATGTTGATATGCACGAGGGGGACGACAGTGCGGGAGCTGAGGGGGCACCGACTGATGAGTCGACTCGTGAGGGGACTAACGGTTCAGTTCCTGTGGCTCAGGCCGGGGATGGGACCGGGGTTGAGCCGGCACCCTCACCATCGGTGCCTATGACTTCGTTGCGGTTTGGGTCCTTTGAGCTAGCCTCTGGCCCTCCCAGACTATGGAGTGACCGGGTAGATTCTGATGATGTGTTTGAGCATTCACTACCTTTGTTGGAGTTCGAGGGTGCCGGTGGGGCCCTGGCTGGATGCTTGGCGAGGACATCATCGGTGAGGACTTTGGTTGGCTCTAGGGACGGGGAGCCGGTGGTTGCTTCACCTGAGGTCGAGGTTCCGGAGATGACGGCTGCGGCTGAGGTGGGGCGTGGGGGAGGGGATTCGGGGCAGGTGGCTTCGACTTCCCCCTCCACTATCCCGACGTCGGCGTCGCTGGTCATGGCGGGATCGGCGGGTGCTGGGAGAGGGGGCCCGAGGCAGGCGGCTTCGGCTCTTTCTCCTTCGGTCGTGGCGGCGGCCGCGCCTTCTGAGACGTCGGTCAGGAGGACCGCATATCCTTCGGTCGTGGCGGCGCCCGCGCCTTCTGAGACATCGGGGGAGGGGGGTTTGGGGCAGGTGGCCCTGACTCCTCCTTCCTCGTCGGCGGTCAGGAGGACCGCGTCTCCTCCGGTCGTGGAGGCGGCACCCGCGCTTTCAGAGACGCTGGGGGTGGGGGGTTTGGGGCAGGTGGCCCTGGCTCCTCCTCCCTTTTCGGCGGTCAGGAGAACCGCGTCTCCTGTGACGACGACGACCCATTCTTTGCCGAAGGGTGGGACGGGAGGAGGGCTCGGGCAGGCGGCCCCCGCCATCCTCTCTCCCAGCGTACCCGTTGCTATGGGTCTCGGCTTGGGGCACTTGTCCGAGGGGTATGGGAGCCCGCAGCCGCCTCCTCCGGTAACCTTGGTTGAACCTTCGCGGGTTTCAGCGCGAGGAGTTACTAGGGAGGAGGTCGTTGCTTTTGGCGGGATCCCGGACCCGGCCTCGACGGGGAGGCGGATGAGTGCTCGCATTCAGGAGCTTCCGGAGGTTGATGACATGCAGCAGAGGTGCGCTATGAGGGCGGCCAAGCTTCATGATGCTGAGATCTCTACTGGTATGTCCGTCAACATATCTAATTCTTTATTGCATTTTTCTAATGAGGAAATTATAAATAATGCAAACCAATTAGGAGTTTCACTAGGGGCTACTGATAGTGAGATTTCCAATTCGGTGAATGATTTGTTAGATTTGGAGGCGGAGCGTGCCTTAGAGACTATTCGTAATCTTGCCGCGGTTAAACCCATGAATGATAATGAGATTGATGCATTAGGGGTCAGAGTGCTCGATAATATGTGTGTGGATCTAGCACCTTCCAATCATGAGTCTGAGGACGATGATATGCCCATAGATAATGCAGTTGTTTGTACCGCTGAGCCCGGTTATAAGGATCGGGAGTCAGGACCTAGTAAACCAAAGCGCAAGTGGAAACGGAAAATTTATCCCGATTCTGCAGTGCATCGGAGTGCTAGGATTCGGACTACTAAAAAATTTCATGATGAGTGATGAAAGGAATCTTTTGGAATAGCAGAGGTCTGAAAGACTTGGCTAAAAGAAGGTTTCTTGTTGAGGCATCTCTGGAGCATCGTTTAGATTTTATTGCTCTATCGGAAACTGGTAGAGACAACTTTGCGCCCCAGTTTCTTTCCTCTCTTGCGGGTGGTGTTGATTTTGATTGGCATTGCCTCCCTCCGCGAGGAAGATCGGGTGGTATCTTGCTGGGTGTGAGATGCGATTTGCTTGAAGTCCGTAGTGTAGTGATGGGCGACTTCGCGGTTAAGTTTCGAGTCAGGTCTAAGGTTGATGGTTTCAACTGGGCGTTGGTGGCGGTTTATGGTGCCGCACAGCCTGAGCTTAAACCGGAGTTTTTGGCGGATCTTATTCGGATTTGTGGGTCCGAGCAGCTTCCAATCTTAGTTGGGGTGATTTCAATATCATTAGGAGGAGAGAGGAGAAGAATAATGATAACTTTGACGGCAGGTGGTCGTTCATGTTCAATACTATTATTGAAAGCTTGGATCTGAGGGAGATAGAGCTTTCTGGTAGAAAGTTTACCTGGGCTAATTCTTTGCCCAACCCGACTTACGAAAAGCTTGATCGAGTTCTCGCGAGTGTGGAGTGGGAACAGAAGTTCCCGCTTGTGACGGTTCAAGCTCTTTCGCGGGGCTTTTCCGATCACACACCCTTGTTCGTAGACTCAGGGGAGCCGAACCACGTGGGAAACAAAAACACCTTTTCTTTCGAGATGGCCTGGTTCAAACGCGAAGGGTTCTTGGACCTGATCGCTAGGGAATGTGCGAAGGGTGTTGGAGGTAGGACTGCGGTCGAGCGTTGGCAAAATAAGATTAGGAATTTGAGAAGCTTCCTACGGGGTTGGGCTAAGCACCTTAGTGGGGTGTATAAGATTGAGAAGGACAGGCTCCTCTCTCTTATACAGACCCTGGATATTAAGGCCGAATCCACGATTTTGATGCCTGCTGAGCTCCAGGTTAAAACTGAGGCAGAGAAGAGGTTGAAAGAACTTCTCCGCGAAGAAGAATTGAAGTGGGCTTTACGGGCTAAGGTCCGCAAAGTGGTCCAAGGGGACGCGAATACTCAATTCTTTCATCTGATTGCTAATGGTAAGCACAGAAATAAGAGAATATTCCAACTTGAACAAGATGAGGGCACTATTTTAGGACAGGATAACCTAAAAACCTATATAACCGAGTATTATAGGCAGTTATTTGGACCTCCGGAGGATAATTGTGTATCCCTCGATGAGTCCAGGACTAAGGATGTGCCTCAACTATCGGCTGCTGATAATGATATTCTGGTTGCCCCGTTCTCGGAGAAGGAGGTGTTTGATGCTATTGCACAGTTGAAAAATAATAAGGCTCCCGGACCGGATGGATTCCCGGTTGAGTTCTACAAGAAGTGCTGGCATATTATTAAGGGGGATTTTCTACCTATGTTTCATGATCTGTTCTCTGGACAGCTTCAATTATTTCACTTGAATTTTGGAACTATCACACTGCTTCCTAAGAAAACGGATGCTGTGAGAATTGAGCAGTTCAGGCCGATCTGCCTTCTCAATGTTAGTTTTAAAATCTTCACCAAGGTCGGGACTAATAGGCTCACACAGATTGCGCATTCTGTGGTGCATCAATCCCAAACTGCCTTCATGCCGGACAGAAAGATCCTTGAAGGGGTGGTCGTCCTTCATGAAACGCTCCATGAAATCCATTCCAAGAAATTAGATGGTGTAATTTTTAAGGTGGATTTCGAGAAAGCGTACGATAAGGTCAAATGGCCATTTCTCCAACAGGCATTGCGTATGAAAAGGTTTTGATGAAGCCTGGCGCCGCCAGGTTGAATCATTTACGCAAAAAGGGAGTGTGGGAATTAAAGTGAATGACGATATTGGTCATTACTTCCAGACACATAAAGGCCTAAGACAAGGAGATCCGATGTCCCCTATCCTGTTTAACATTGTGGTTGATATGTTAGCCATCTTGATAGGAAGGGCTAAGGAGAATGGTCAAGTAGGTGGCTTGGTACCTCATCTGGTTGATGGAGGTGTATCCATCCTTCAGTACGTTGATGATACAATCATCTTTATGGAGCATGACTTGGCCAAGGCGAGAAATATGAAGCTGGTGTTATGCCTTTTCGAACAATTAACCGGGTTAAAGATTAACTTTCATAAGAGCGAGTTGTTCTGCTTTGGTAGAGCGAAAGACGAACAGGAGGCTTATAGGCAATTGTTTGGGTGCGACTTGGGGGATTTACCTTTCTCTTACCTAGGTATTCCAATCCACCATCGAAAGCTGACTAACAGAGAATGGAAGTGCATTGAAGACCGGTTTGAGAAGAAACTGAGCTGCTGGAAGGGCAAGCTCATGTCATACGGAGGCCGATTAATTCTGATTAATTCGGTGCTCACGAGTATGCCTATGTTTCTCTTATCGTTCTTTCAAGTCCCAGTTGGTGTTAGGAAAAGACTGGACTTTTATCGATCGCGTTTCTTTTGGCAGGGTGATGATCTAAAAAGAAAATACAGACTTGCAAAATGGGATATCATCTATAGACCGAAAGACCAAGGAGGGTCTTGGTATTGAAAATCTTGAAGTTAAGAACAGATGCCTTCTTAGCAAGTGGCTGTGGAAGCTTTCTTTTGAGACTGATGCCATGTGGGCCCAAATCCTTCGCAGCAAGTACCTACAGACAAAATCCTTGTCCCAGGTCACAGTCAGGCCAACTGACTCGCCTTTCTGGAAAGGACTGATGAAAGTCAAACAATCTCTGTTTAATAGGACAAAGGTTGTTATTGGCAACGGCGCTAGTACACGCTTCTGGGAGGATACTTGGCTCGGCGAGACACCCTTGGCCATTCAATATCCGTCTTTATATCGCATTGTTCAACGACGTGAGGTGTTCGTTGCTACGGTGTTTCAATCTATCCCCCTTAATATTCAGTTCAGACGGTCGTTAGTGGGCAATCGTTGGGAAGATTGGCTCCTTCTAGTTCGGAGACTAATGGATGTACAACTTTCTCAACAACCCGATGAATTACGCTGGAAACTGACTAGGTCTGGAGTATTAACGGTTAAATCAATGTATATTGATGTAATTAATTCGAGCTCCATTCCAACCTCCAAGCATGTTTGGGCTGTCAAAGTTCCTTTGAAAATAAAAGTGTTTATGTGGTTTGTCCATAAACAAGTTATTTTAACCAAGGATAACTTGATTAAGCGTAATTGGACAGGACCTACGAGGTGTAGCTTCTGTGATCGGGACGAGACGATCAAACATCTCTTTCTTGATTGTCCGTTTGCCAGAGTCCTTTGGCGGACGGTTCACATTGCCTTTAATATTACTCCACCGAATTCTCTCACTACGTTATTTGGGACATGGCTCACTGGGATTGAGCCTGACTTAGCGAGACATATTCGTGTTGGAGTTTGCGCTTTGTTGTGGACTATCTGGACTTGCAGAAATGATTTGGTTTTTAACGAAACATCACGTATTCACTTTTTGCAGGTTATTTTCCGAGCCACGGCCGTGATCCGTTCATGGTCGCTACTCACTCCGATGGAGGTCAGGGAGCATTTGGTTACTGGATCTATCCGCTGGGAGATGGTAGCTCGAGATATCTTCAACCGGTTTGGATGGCGGTCATGTAATAGGATAGGCAATTAGTTTACCTATCTATCTTTAGCCAGCCGGTTGTGGTGTCTTATCTTGGCTAGTTTGTGTTTCTAGCCTCTTTAGCTCTGTGTGAGCTGTCTTTTTAGTACTTTTCAGTCGGAGATTTTGAAACCTTGTTGGAACCTTTTATTTAGTTAATAAGATGGCCGTATGCATCACTCTGATGCAGAGGCCGGGGCCATCCCCTTTTTTCGAAAAATGCATGCATCATCGGCAAACCATAATCATCAAGGTTCTGTACGTACCTTCTCACTGCTACAGTACTCCTAGGAGCCACCGAAAATCAAACTCTGCTCATGAAAAAAACGAAGGACCAAACCCACACGCCTGGACGGTACATTTGCCGGCGCGGATATACACACCCTCTCGCCTCACAAGCACACCTGCCCGGACCGATCGATCCACCGCGTACGGCACGCGCGAAAACGACACGATTCGTACCGTGTCCGCGCGTCACACCCGGCCGCCCGGTGACCCGCCCGGCAACGTTCACATCGCCCCGTTCGTACCGGCCATCAGTTCGAAGATCGTTGTGTATTGCTGTCAGCGGTGGAGCAAGTGGCCGTGGCGGCAGTAGAAAATACCGGTCCATCGATGCGCGCATGCAGCTGCGTTCTTGTCGGCCCGCGCATGTTTGTGTCGGTGACTCAATCCATCAAAAAGATAAGAAAGGTGGCATATAGTAGAGCCGGCGAGATACAGAAGGACATGTGACGCGGACTGGCCCATGGGAGTGGAGGCACCGTCGTGTCCACCATGCCCTACTCTTTTTCGTTGGAGTCCGGAACCCTCATGGTGCTGATCGATGATGAAACTGTCCTTGGAGGAGACTCTGCCTCGCCAATATCCACTGCCGTGAGGGCTTCCACCATCTCCCACACCCGCTGCCTTGCACGGCGGGCACGCCACGCCATATTTGCGTCGGATACCCACACGTTTACGTCCGTCTCGACGCGCCAACGAAGCGGTTGCGCATCCGTCGTCGCGTTCAGACGCCAGACGAACCACACCGTCTCCGGTGAAGCAGCGACGACACACCTCGCGGCAATGGATTCCAGAAGGAAGAGTCCGAGCGCTGCGTCAGGCGGCCTCCCCCCGGGAACGGTGGAGCGCAAGGCGGACGGTCACCTCCTCCTTGAGGGCGCGTGGGACGAGCTCCCGATCAATGGATCCAAAAGTGTAGGACTCGGATCCATTGCCCGCCATACCGAAGAAGGCTAGAGATCGCCGTACGGGAGCTTAGCAGGCGGATTGGAGTGGAGTATAGTGGCTAGGGTTTAGTTCGCGGAGCGGATGTGGACGAATGTATGTGGGGTCGGGTGGGTCAGCAAAGGCCGGATCTGACGTGGCGGACTCGTCCGGGCCACCCATATCCATCCTATATTTGAGCCGGATATGAGGGTGTTAGTCAGACCGGGCGTTTAAGATCAATATGAAATGCCCGTGTGAGTTAGAATTTTTTATCAGCTAGTGACCAGGCCATCTGCATGGGCATTTGAGAGGGGTTTGAGACGTCGGCTGTAGATGCTCTTAAATACCACCAGCCGTGTGCCCGTTAGTTTTCTAGCTTCGCGGCGTACGTAGATGAAACTAATATAAGCTATACATACGTCAGTGGTTGCTTAGTCAGGAGTATAAACACCACTTGCATGCATGCATGATGCTTACATGTGCGTATAAGTTGAGCGTGCAATGCACTGCCTCTATATTCTTTTCATGCTATAACACTAGTAGAAAACAGGGCTTTGGTTCGGGCAGGGCAAGCCCATTAGTCCCGGTTCAGTCACGAACCAGGATCCATGAGGGCATTCGTCCCAGTTCGTTAGCCCAGGGGACCGGCCGGGGCCTCGTGGGCTTTGGTCCCGGTTCGTGTGGACCCATTTGTCCCGGTTCTAGGCACGAATCGGGACCAATGGGCCTCGCTTTTGGCCCACAACCATTGGTCCCGGTTCTTGGCTTGAACCGGGACAGATGGCTGGGCTTTAGCCCCGGTTTCAGCCACGAACTGGGACAAATGAGCTGCCTATATATACCCCATCGCCACAGCAGAACATTTCACAGTGCTCTGTTTTTTCTGGCCGGCGAGGGGAGGGCATTTGGGTGCTCTAGCTCACCTCCTATGCACATGAGGTGTTCGATGAAATGTCTGAGCCACACTTATTAATCCTTCTTCTCTCGAAACTCGACCTCCAAGCTCCATTTTCCCCGAGATTTGTCCAGGTTTAGCGGTCCGTCACGCCCCGTCCCCGTCTTCACCGCCGTCGATCGCCCGCGCCGATCTCGTCGCCGGCACCACCGTGGTGAGCCTCTTGTTCTTATCTTCTTTCTGAAAGAAAAAAATTCTTACTTCAGATAGTACTTGTCTAATCTTCTTACTTTTATTATTCCTTGTTATTATATAGTGCGATGGTTTTGGTATCCGCCCCCGTCGGCCCTCGTCCTGTCTATGGTTCGGATGTGGTATATATTATCTTTTGATAACTATTTGGTTCATTTATTGTTTATGACAATTATGCCGACCAACGTGACATATATTTTCTTTATCTAGGAGGTGGTTGAGCCAGAAATTCCAACCGACCCTATTGTCGAAAGGTTAAATTTAGTTGAAGAAGAAAACAATTACTTGAAGGAAAAAATAAAAAAAATTGAGGAGGAGAAGATGATATTGGAGTTGCATGTTGCGGATGTCGTCGATGATCACATGATCAAGATGGATGCAATGTGGTTGAAGATTAGAATGATTAGAAAATATGCCATTCATACCGAGGCTTGGTATCATTATGCAGTCGGATCAATTGTTACCTTGGTTGCGATTATGATCGCATTTCTTGTTGCATTGAAATGTTTTACATAATTTCAATGTATGGCTTAATTAGATGCTCTGGAGAGCTATATGTTGTTCAATGAGAACTATGTATGTACTTTCGTTTTAACGTGATGATGAACTTCTATTAATTTGGTCACCTATCAATTTCAGGGTCTTACAGCTCAAAATAATCAGTAAATGCATGAAAAATAACAAATGAAGTCAGAAAGGGTTGAAAATTGATGATGTGGCTTTGAATGGTGCATTTTGAACACAGAAAAACTCTAGAGTTCAAATAAGTTCAAAAAAGTGAAATCCATTTGTAACAGACGAGTTTCCGTATGAAACCCTCATACTTCGAAAGAGATTGTCTGTTTTGTACACGAAGTGCATCCAGTTTTTGCCGTAACCCTCTCTACTTTCTTGCACATGCTATGTGGATGAAATGATGATACCATGCCAACTTTCAACCTTTTCAGAGTTTATTTGAAATGCTTATCAATTTCAGGGTCATATAGCTCAAAATAATCAATAAATGCATGAAAAATAACAAATGAAGTCGGAAAGAGTTGAAAATTGATGATGTGGCTTTGAATGGTGCATTTTGAACATAGAAAAACTACGGACTTCAAATAAGTTCAAAAAAATGAAATCCCAATGTAATAGACGAGTTTCCGTATGAAACCCTGATACTTCGAAAGAGATTGTCCGTTTTGTACACGAAGTGCATCCAGTTTTTTCCATAACCCTCTTTACTTTCTTGCACATGCTATGTGGGTCAAATGATGATACCATGCCAAGTTTCAACCTTTTCAGAGTTCATTTGAAATGCTTTTTAATTTCAGGGTCTTATAGCTCAAAATAATCAGTAAATGCATGAAAAGTAACACATGAAGTCAGAAAGGGTTGAAAATTGATGATGTGACTTTGAATAGTGCATTTTGAACACAAAAAACTCTGGACTCCAAATAAGTTCAAAAAAATGAAACCCTTTGTAACTAAAATCCCTTTATAAAACTCTAATAGCAAAAGGAATGAACTAAAAAACTTTTATAAACCTCTAGTATTTTTTAAACTAAAATTATATAAAATTCATGCCACTGAAATTATCAAAGTATTTTCTGTTCAAAACATGAAAAGC